>NW_006408825.1:2491599-2494466 GCF_000296735.1 Chrysochloris asiatica
AACATTCATGGAAGCAGCAGTCAAGATATTAAATGACATATTGCATTAGGCAAATGTACTGCACAAGGCAGTTAGTTTGAGGACTAAGGTGTGCCTGACCCAAGCCATGGTATTTTCAACGACCTCATATGCATGTGAAAGTTGGGCAGTAAATAAGGAAGACCATAGAAGAACTGATGCACTTGAGTTATGATGTTGAAAGACAATAATAGAAGTACTATTGATTATCAAAAGAACAAACAAATCTGTGTTGGAAGAAGTATAAGCAGAATGCTCCTAGGAAGCCTGGATGGCCAGATTTTGTCTCTTATACTTTGGACATAGGATCAGGATGGACCTGTCCCTAGAGAAGAAACATTATGCTTGGCAAAATGGAGGTTGAATGAAAAGAGAAATGTCCCCAACAAGATGGATTGGCACGTTGGCAGTAGCAATGGACTCAAGTGTAGCAATGATTGTAAAGTTGGCTCAGGACCGTTGTGTTTTGTTCTGTTGTGCATCAAGCTTCTGTGTGTTTGTACTGACTTGATGGCACCTAACAACAACCTAACAAGTGTTCTGAAATGGACTGCTTTGGGTCATATTGAATCTGACAATCATATTTTTTACTATCCCATGAATGACAAATTGAAGAGGAGTAGAATCACATTCCTCATAAAAAGGAGAAGAAGATGGAAGGAATACACAGAGTCACTGGACCAAAAAAGAAACAGGCAATGTTCAACCATTTCAAGAGGGAGTACATGATCAAGAAAGAACCAATAGCACTGAAGGAGGAAGTCCAATGTGTGCTGGAGGCTCTCACAAATAACAAGCTTCCTGGAACTGATGGAATACAAATTGAAATCTTTCAACAAATTGAGACCGCACTGGAGGTATTCATTCACTATTCCAAGAAATTTTGGAGACAGCTACCTGGCCAACTGATTGGAAGAGATCCATATTTGTGCCCATTCCAAAGAGAGGTGACCCAACAGAGTAAGGAAATCATCTAATCATATTATTTTGCTAAAGATGAATCAAAAATGACTGCAACAGTACATTGACAGGGAACTGCCTGTGGTTCAAGCTGGATTCAGAGGAAGACGTGGAATGAGGGATAGCATTGTTGTTGTCAGATGGATCTTGCCTGAAAGCAGAGACTACCAGAAAGATGTTAACCTGTGGTTTATTGAGTATGCAAAGGGTTTTGGCTGTATGGATCATGATAAGCTACAGAAAACATTTCAGAGAATGTGTATTCCAGAACACTTAATTATGCTCGTGAGGAACCTGTTCATAGACCAAGAGGCAGCCATTCAAACAGAGCAAGGAGATGCGAATTGTTTAAAATCAGGAAAGGCATGTGTCAGAGTTGTATTCTTTTTCTGTATTTCTTCAATCTATGTTTAGTACATAATTCGAGAAGTTGGATTATATGAAGAAGAACGTGGCATCAGGATTTGAGGAGCGCTTATTAACAACCTGCCATATGCAGATGATACACCCTTGCTTACTGAAAGCGAAGAGGGCTTAAAATACTTGCTAATGAAGATCAAAGACCTACAATGTAAATAAAATTACAATCTTCACTATTGGACCAATAAATGACATCCATATCAATGGAGAAAAGATTGAAGTTGCCAAAGGCTTCATTTTGCTTGGAACCACTATCAACACTCTGGAAGTAGTAGCCAAAAACAAACAACATATTGCATTAGACAAATCTGCTGCACAAGACCTCTTTAAAGTGTTCAAGAGCAAAGATGTCATTTTTGAAAACTAAGGTGTGCCTCTCCCAAGCCATGGTATTTTCAACAACCTCATATGTATGTGAAAGTTGGGCAATGAATAAGGAAGATTGTAGAATCGATGCATTTGAGTTATGGCATTGAAGGAGAATATTAAGAGTATCATGGAGTGCCAAGAGAACAAACCGATCTGTGATGGAAAAAGTACATCCAGAAAGCTCCTTAAAAGCCAGGATGGTGAGACTCTTCTCATATTTCGGGCATATTATCAGGAGCCACCAGTCCCTGGTAAAGTGGGAAAAAGAGGAAGACCCCAATGCGATGGATTGGCACACTGGGAGCAGCAATGGGTCCAACTGTAACAATGATTGTGAGGTCAGCACAGGACCCTACAGTGTTTCATTCTGTTGTGCGTTAAGGTTGCTGTGAGTCGGAACTGTCTCAATGGCACCTAACAACAACACCATCTCCATTTATCTTGATGTGAGGACCTTTGTTTTATGTTATTATCCTTACTGTAGTCTTATATCTTCATGAATATCTGCTTCAAGTCCTTTTCACTGTGAGAAAGCAAAGTTGAGCCACCTGCATATCACAGGTTGATAGTGAGCTTTCCTTCAATCCTGTTGCTATGTGCTTCATAAATCCAGTTTCTCATACGATTGGTTCTGCAGTCAGACTGAATTTCAAGTACAGTTTAAGGATACAAGCCTCACACACCTTTCCTGATTGTAAAGCGCATTGATGGGGCTTTATTCACCAGGCTGTACAGCCTCCCCATGCGGAGTCTCCATCCCTATGGACAGACGATGACCCCTCCTTCCCTCTAATGAATGGGGGAGGGTCTTTATGCATGTGACCCTGTGTTAAGATCCACACCTCAGCTCGAATGCAGTGGGGCCAACATTGTCCCTAGTGGGTGTGCACTGGGAGGAGGGGCCCAGTCTCAAGCCTGGCTGGACCCTTGGCTCCCCTCCACCAGTTGCTGAGGCGTGCAATGTCTGCGCTGGTGAGGGAGAAGGTCACTCACACTAACACTACGGTCTCCCACAGGACACCAGGACTGAGGTCAGCCTCGTGGTCACTCACACTAACAGTACAGTCTCCCACAGGACACCAGGACTGAGGTCAGCCTCG
>NW_006408825.1:2494566-2501074 GCF_000296735.1 Chrysochloris asiatica
GTCTCCCACAGGACACCAGGACTGAGGTCAGCCTCGTGGTCACTCACACTAACACTACGGTCTCCCACAGGACAACAGGACTGAGGTCAGCCTCGTGGTGGACTGGGTATCATTCATTGTTGTTAAATGCTGTCAAATCAGTTCTGACTCTTAGTGACCCTGTATAGGGTTTCTGAGAAACAGTTAGCAGTTCAGTGATTGTCCTACAGTGCCACACAAGGGCTCCAGGTACCGCTGTTAAGTGCTGTCAAATCGGTTCCGACTCATAGAGACTCTGTAGAAGGTTTCCAAGGAGCAGCTGGTGGGTTTGAACTACCAACCTTGTAGTTAACAGTTCAGTGCTTATCCTATATTGTTTATACCAGGACTCCAGGTGCCGTTAAACCTCCTGCAAATTGGAATGTCTGTTCCCCAGAGGTGTCTTCTGCGGCAATAACCCACTGAGCACAGCACAATGGGTGTTGTGTGAAGATAGTGGTATCTTCATCTCCCAGCATGCCATAACAAAGTGCCACTGCGTGGATGCCTTAAAGTGGCTGGAATTTGTGGCCTTAATTCTAGAAACCTGGAGTCTGAATTCAAGATCCTTCCTTGTCTCTCCAGCCTCCAGAACCTCCTCCTGGTCCTTGTCTTGGAGGAGCGTGTAATCTGTGCTCATGTGGCCATCTTCCCAGCATCTGTGTGTCTTCTCTTTTCTAAGACACCACTCAGATGTGGTGAGGAGCCCACCTTCACTGCACGGGACTTTCTTTAATACCATCGGTTTTGAGGCTGTCTGCCAACCTCATGATTTGCCCAGATAAAGACACTTAAAACCACGGGTTCCAGCTTAAGACCTGTCATCTTCTGATTGGACTTATGTGATCACATCTTCAAAGACCCACTCTCCACAGGTAGAGGGGTCAGGACTTGTCCCTAGCTTTCTGGGTACACAGCGCAGTCTGTCACAGGGCCTGTGCATCAAAGCTAGGCTTCATTTTGCTTTTTTAATTTTCTTCGTGGCCGAGGCAGTGCGGATAAACTGGAGTGGAGATGCAGGCCCCATTTGAAACCGGCTCCAGTGTTGGGTGCAGTAATTTCTCCACTCCTGGGGCAGGTAGGGTGCATCTCCAGCTGTTTTGAGGAAGAGCTTTGAACAAAGAGTTCAAAAGCAAAATAGGAAGTGGAAGCTCATAGGGTGGCTGATGGCTGGGGAGGAGCAGACAGGAGCCAATCATAATGAAGGTCACTGCATCAGCCTGCCTCTCAGGTTCCTGCGGCCCAGGGGAGGAGGATCATAGATCCAGGGGGCGGGAGGGTGTATGGCGCAGGTATGTCCTGATGCTGGGGAAAGCTGTAAACAGATCATCACACACACATACTGAATCTGCCCAAGGCTGCCTGGAAACTCTTCCGCATGCCTTTCAACTCAGTAAGTAGCCCAACACCAACTCAGCTGCGTAGATTCCCGGGTAACACAGAGGGTTTGAGACGCTGCGGTGAAGCCCAATGTCAGGTGCAGAATACGATGGAGACCGACCTGTGAAACCCACAGAGAATAAAGACGATTCCACAGTACCTAGTCACTGTAGCGGTGTTAGGTGCCGTCGAGTCCGATCCCACTCATAGCGACCCTCCGCACAGCAGAACCAACACGCCGGGTCCTGCACTATCCTCACTACAGTAAGTCCATTGCTGCTGCCTCTGTTTTCAATTCATCTCGTTGGAGGTTTTTCTCTTTCTCAATGATCCTCTATTCTACCCCAAAGTACGTGAGACAAAGTCTTGCACCCTCACTTTAAGGAGCACTCTGGCTATACTTTTTCCAAGACAGATGTGTTTATTCTTATGACAGTCCGTGGCACTTTTAATAGCTTTCTCCGGTGACATAATTCAAATGCATGGATTCTTCTACTATCTTCCTTATTCATTATTCAACTTTCACATGCATGAGGTGATTGAAAATACCATGGCTTGGGTCAGGTGTCCCTTAGTCATTGTGGGATGGTATTAAATACAATTAAGCAGATTGTGTGCATGTGCCAGGCCAGTCCCCATCTAACTGCACAGGACATTGGTGAGCCTTCGAAACCATCTGGACTTCTGGCCTTTGGGTTACCCCCAGTCTCCACCAAAGAAGCATCTCTATAACTGGCCCCCCCTCCTCTCATGGTCCAGATATCTCTATGAAACTGGCCAAAGGCCCCTAGATGATTTGTTGGTGGTTGTTGGTAAGTGCCGTCGAGTCGGTTCCGACCCATAGTGAACCTGTACAGGGTTTCTGATGCTGTAAATCTCTATGGGAACAGAAAGCCCAGATGATGACCAGCCTCCAAATCTGAACCAGCTCCCTTCTGTTCACTTTATCCTTCATGTTTCAAAACCAAGAAAAGGAGGATCATGGGTCCCTTTAGAGCTGCCATCTCTGGGGGACTCAGACAGTTAAAGTGCTCAGTCACTAACCTGGAGATTGAAGGTCCCACTCACTCTACCCAGAAGTGCCTTGGAATCCCTCTGAAAAGTCAGCCTCGGAAAACCGTATGGAGCACAGTTCTACTCTGATTCACAGGGTCACCAGAAGTCAGAATCAGCCTATCACCAACTGGTTTGGGTTTGGGGGGTTTGGGACTCGATGGCACCTAACAACAACAGGCACCTGTCGAGGACCATTGAAGTCTACCTTCTAGGAAGATTGTGTGGGAAGGCGTTGAGCCATCTAAGCCAGGCGTTTGGAGACCAGGGAGAAAATCCAGAGCAATTGGGCTACTGTTCCCATCTTGAAACTGGTGTGGTTCTGGGGAGACCATACCATGTAATGTAGTGTTACAGACGCACATGGGGGAACAGGGGCCTGAGTTCAAATTCTACCTCTGGTGTGTTCCCTGGAGGCCTCTGGGTCAGTCACAACCCCACTGGGGTCCGCTTCTGCGCTCTCAGGGCTGGGCTGATGAGTCAGTTGGAGCAGCATCTGAGTTTGGGAAATCCCATCCTCCCTGGGCCCCATGCACCAACCACTGGGGTGCTGAAGGTGAAAATCCAGTGAGATTCTGCAGGGACCTGATCACTCCAGGTGCATGAGGATACCAAGTCAGTTTTAAACTAGGTTGTGAGGGACTACCTCTGAGTGGTCCCCGGAACACAACGCCATAGGGTCAGCGCAAACCCCAATGTTCTCCGGGCCACACCCTGAAGCCGGAACCGGGCCCACCTGTCCAGTGATTCTCCGCAGGTCTGACGTGAGGCTCCCCCGGACACACAGCCCCAGCACTGGCTATCCGCACAGGTCTGAGGTTGGAGCAGCGCCTGCGCCTGTATGTGTCAGAACCCACAGACTAAACCCCTTTGTGGTAGGTAGGTAGACTTGAGGGACCCATCCTCCCTTCCCGGAAGCTCTCCACCTGCCAGGGCTTCCCATTTGGAGAGCAGACACCCCTCTGGGCACTGGGCGACTGACCTCTGGCCAGACACCCCTGACAAAGTGGCTATGGAAAACGAGCCAGGTGAGTACATGGAGACTATCATACACACATGCTGTTAAAACTCCATGAACTTAGTTCTGTATTATTGACACCCTACAATGGAAAGGGGAGTCCTGGTGTGGCCCTGTGGGCTCATTCACTGGGACAGAGCATCAGTGGTTCAAATCCACCAGCCGCTCTGCTCCTCAGAAGCCTTATACAGAGTGATTGAGTCAGAACCAACTTCACAGCACTTAACACCAACCACAATGGGAAAGGGTAGTGCAGTGACCCCACACGGTAAGCACTGGGGTGTAAGCCACAAGATCTGCAGTTTGAGCCCACCAGCTGCTCGGCAGGAGAAAGATGAGGCTTTCTGCCCTCAGAGCCTGAAAGCTTCAGAACCACTTACAGGGTCGTTGAGTCAGAACTAACTTTGCAACAGTGCGCTACACTGGAACATTACACCCAAATCGTCTTTTCCCACGTTAAACCTACTTTGTGAATACTGAGGTGCTTACTGTAAAAGAATAGGGCGAAATGAGGCAATAAACACAAAAAATACAAAGCACAGATTTAAAAAAAAAAAAAAAAAAACAACCTTTATTTTACAAATAGCATTTTGTATCCCCAAAGCATTTTCCAGGGCCTATTCCCCACGGCGCCCTGGTGATGTGGTGGTTAAGCGCTAAGCTGTGAACCAAAAGGTTGGTAGTTCAAACCCACCAGCAGCTCCGTGGGGGGAGAGATGAGGCCTTCTGCTGCCCTGAGGTCCACAGTCTTGGGGTCTATCCTGTGGTGGCAGCTCTACTAGGACCTATGGGTCACTATGTGTTGGGGCAGACTCGATGGCTGTGGGGTTTAGAGATTCCCCACAGACAGGGAGCCAACAGCCGGCACCCACAGCTGGGGCCCGGCATCTGAAGGCCTCTCCCCTCTCCGGTGGATCGGCTGCCTGTCAGCGGGGAAGTGTCCTCACAGTCACGGCGGTCAAGACAGGTCAGGCTGGCTCCGCAGTGGCTAGGAAGGGGATTGCTCCTCCCCGCGGATGCTCCGGTACTTGGCCATGTCTTCTGGGAATACTTTGGAAAGTTCTTGAATCAACAGGCTTTTAAATTTCTATGAAGAAAAATGCAGTCATGTCTTTAGCCCCATCACCCAAGTTAATGACTGCACACACAGAACGCCCCACAGACACTACACAAACACGCACATGGCACACAGCAGGCTCACGCTCCCTCTGGGTGAAGGCCCCGGCCTGTTAGTCCACTCCCCCTCCCCCCCCACACACACACCCCTGGTTCAGATTGTCACCAGCTCCTCTCACAGGCGCCAGCCTCTTGGTTGGAGACACCCTGCAGATGGCACTGGTCTTAACTCACACGGAATCTAACGATGACAGTCAGATTCCCCTAAAACCACCACCCACGTAATGTCCGGCCCAGCGCACCCCTGATGAACAAGACGTGGGGGCTGCAGGCGGAGCAGGGGTCACAGGGCGCCAACACACATCACGGGGCCCTGAGACGCCTCAGTCTCCTAAACACCGGGAGCCCTTGACAATCGTGACCCCTGCTACAATCATGCTATGATCTTGTTACACAGATGAGCCGGGGCTTTCTCCAGGGAGGGCAGCCGGGGTTCGCCATCCACTAGGCCACTCACCGACATGCACCTTCATCCCCTGTGAGAGCACCCTCCTCACAAACGAGCCCTTGCTCTACTCCACAGCCACGTCCTACTTGGCGTGTGCTGACCTCACGTTCCCTTCCTGCTGACCTCCCTCCACAGGAGCCCTGGCGGTGCACTGGGTCAAGCGCTGGCTGCTAACTGCAAGGTCAGCAGTTTGAGCCCACCAACTTCCACAGCGGTACGGCCTTGGAAACCCTACCAGGCAGGTCTCACTGTCCAGTGGGGTCACTGTGAGTCATGTGGACCCCACAGCAGTGGGTGTGCCCTGGTTTTTATCCGTTAGGGGACCTGGTGACAGGACAATTTAGTGCCCAGCTGCTAACTGAAACTCTGGTGGTTCAAACCCACTAGCCACTCCTCTGGAGATCACAGAGGCTTTAGTCGGTTGCTGTACCGATTTGGTCTCAGAAAACGAGAGCAGTCCCACCTGGGGAAAGGACTCGGAGGCAGTGGGCGTGGCCTTACCTTCATGGTGTCAATCTTGCCTTTCACCTGTTCGTTCTTGGCCAGAGCCCGCTCCAGGCACTCTTTGGTGTACAGCTGGGGGTTCCGGCCTTGATCAATGTATCTGCAAACCAAGCAAACCTGCATGAGTGCTCTCATGGGCAACACCTGGCTTCACCAGTGTTGGGAGCTGGGCTCAAAGCAGCGAGCAGGACATTAGGGCCTCTCTCATACGAATCATATCCAATGACAGAGAAGCTGGGACACCCAGCCCTGCTCCCACAGGACCCGAGAGACTTCCACACACCAGAGCCGCTGCATTCTGGTTCTGTCCCAGACTGAATCAGAGCCCAGTTTAAGGAGAGCCCCAGGTGAGTCTCTGCAGATTCGGTCCATCTGCGGTGGAAAGGCACCTTCTCAGCAGGTGGTGGACCAGGAGTGAACCTGCCACCTTGTAAAACCCTCTGTCTCCTTGCTGTTAGCGCCCTGGCACGCCATACAAGGCAGCTTTCAGGTGCTCACAGTGACGAGGAAGCAGCATGGGAGGATGTGGCTCCCACGGCAGGGCCCTGTGGAAGGGGTCAGGGGTTGACAGAGAGAAACCTCCCCCCAGTCCCTCCACTTCCACAAGGTGACTTTGTGGCTTTGAGTGAGGAGAAAGACGGAGCCACTTAGCTCTGTAAGTGACCGAACTGTTAACAGTCTCTCCCACCTCTCTGCAGTTTACAGGGGGGCTGCTTGCAATGATCAGCCCTTCTCCTCAACTCTAACCACGCACGAAGATTCGAGGATGCAGAACCCTGAGAAACCCCTCACACTACCACTGGAAGGGCCCCGACCTGTTCATGTCATACCCTAAGCAGTTCACACCACTCAGTCCAACAGGAGATCTGTACAGAGAACTGCCTGTAAGTAGACTCCCTGTGGGGGTTCTG
>NW_006408825.1:2501575-2504583 GCF_000296735.1 Chrysochloris asiatica
GACAGTGGGCGCCCCGTGGGTGTTCTGTGGACAGTGGGTGCCCCGTGGGTGTTCTGTGGACAGTGGGTGCCCCGTGGGTGTTCTGTAGACAGTGGACTCCCTGTAGGCGTTCTGTACAGTGTAACTCCCTGTGGGCATTGTCCAGTGTGAGGGGCCCAGACTCACCTACTGCAGACAGGGCGCCACGCCCCCACGTTTCCTTGTCCCGGAATATTAGCGAACATTAGCATCTCCCAGGAGCAGGAAGACAGGGGTGGGAACTACTTGGTCCCCTGTCGCGTTCTTTGCGTCTGTAACTTGTCTTTTATATTTGTAATGCAGTCAACCTAAGTCTTGTCATTTCCCACTAAAGGTAAAACGGGGCGTCCATGGCTGTTCCCGGGTTCAGGGGTTTTTGAGATCCTCAGAAGTGTCTCATATCACCGCATGAAATGAGAAGCTGTATGAAGGCAGGCAGGGTCCCTGATCCGGGCCTGGGGACCACGCTGTAAGCCGGAAGGAGCCCGCCAACAGCCGCTGAGCGCCCAGTGCGCATGCGTGCGGAGGGTTACTTACTCAAACACCTCCAGGGGAACCATGATATCATGAAGCTGTTGTCTGCATTTATCGATATCCTGTAGGCCGGTAACAATAAAATTCCTAGAAAAAGACGAAAATCGGGACATGTGTGAATTCCGAGCCGCCTACTGAGGCTCCCCACAAGCGCGTCCCCTACCTGCAAGGCTATGCTCAGCTTACACCCCTGGGGTTAGCCCTGAAGCCCAGGATGGGTGCGGATTTTCTTCCTTAACTAGAAATTGCCACTATGGGAGGGCGATGAGCACCGGGCACCCTCTCACACAAGCAAGCTCCTGTCCGCAAGCTTGTGAAACCTCCCCGGCCCCGAGGCTGGACACCGAGTGCCGGGCTGCTCCAAGGGCCCACGTCCCCGGCACGCCGGCCAGGTGGTCGTGATCTGCCCGCGTCCACTCAGCGTCAAGCCCCCGGCAAAGACACGGCCTACGCAGCCCTCGGGTCACCGCCCCAGCGCCCACATCCAGGCCTCCTGCTCCCTCGGGCGGCCCGGAAGCGGGGCGTGGCGGGGCGCCCCGAGGACCGGGGGCGATGGCCTGCGGAGGAGACCCCACTCACAGCTTCTGGTTGAGGCCGGCCTGGCTGCTGGGCTGGAAGTCGCTGACGATGATGCCGAGCTGCCGGATGTTCTCCACGAACTTCTCTAGATGCTCCTCCAGGTGGTCAAACTTCTCCGCCATCTCCGCCGGCAACCGCCCCAGGGCCCGATCCTGAACTGCCGCCGTGCGGCTCGCAGCGCTGTTCCTGGTTCCGCCCGACCCGCCGCCACTTCCGCTTCCGGCGGGATCAGCGGACGGCTGGGGGCGAGGCCTGGAAGCTGGAGAAACGTAAAAGGGGGCGAGGCCTGGAGGGTGGAACCAGCGCGTGCTGGGGGCGGGGCTTGGGTGGCTGGACCACCGAGTTGAAGAAGGCGGTGCCTACGCGCTTGGGCGGGGCCTGGGCTCTGGGGGGTAGGGGAGGAACAGCATCTGTGTAGGGCGGGGCCTGGGTGCCAGGGGCGGGGTCCGGAAACCAGAGGCGGGGCCAGGGTGCCGGGGGTGGGGGTTCCCGGAGTTGGAGGAGGAGCCTGGCTGCCAGGGATGATAGGTGGGCAGTCAAAGCACCTAGGCCCCTTCTCCTGGGCCAAGAGCTCCAGAGGCCCCACGATGGTCCTCAGGCCCCCCAGGCTCCTAAGGGCGGTAAGTGGCAAGGACCAGCTGGGGCAAATTCCCCAACAGCTGAACTGTAACTCAGATTCCAGTGCCCCAGAGCTCCGGCGCCCAGCAAACTAAATACATGTAATGTCTGGATTGTGAATATGCCAGTGACGTGCACATGTGGTCAATGGTCTAGACAATACAGAAAAGGGGGAAGTCCCCAACATCCCCAAGCACCAGTGCAGGATCAGCCCAGGTACCATCCTCCTGGCAGGCTGTCCACCAGCTCCCAGGGTCGGGCCTTACACCTGCCATCTCCCCAGCACTGACCTGACAGTCAGCGTCACCATGGGGTCCCAGTCCCACCCCTGACCATCTTCTAACAGCACTAACCCGGATGAACACCCTAACTTTCCATGAAGGCCCCACTGAGGAGTCTCCACGGCCCACAGGTGCAATCCCTGAAGTGTGGTCGGGCCCCCTGACCTGTCCCCAGGGATGAGACCTGTAGTCGCGCTCGAATCTTTCATCTCAGCTTCCACAACATTCCTGGATCACTCCCCCATCCACAGTGCCAACTGCAATAACACAATAGCCCGTGGGCGCCCCACCCCCACCCCCACCCCCACGCTTCTGAAAAGTAACCTCTCCTACTGGACAAAATCTTGGAGTCCTGGTGTGGCGCTGTGGGTTAATGCACCACACTGCAAAGCCGTTTGAACTGCAAAGTCGGTGGTTCAAACTCACCAGCTGCTCCTCACAAACCCTATACAGGGTTGCTATGGGTAAGAATCAACTCGACGGCACTTAACAACAACAACAACCGGACAAAGTCTTAGTAAAACTGGTGCTCATTTCTCTAACATTCCATTCTGGTCCAATCACTCTTATACAGAAGAAACTTTTCCAAGACAATTGATGTTAAAGTGCCATTCGGTTCTGACACATAGCCACCCTGTGTAGGGTTTCTGAGGAGCTGCTGGTGGGTTTGAATCTCCGACCTTGTGGTTAACAGTCTAGTGCTTATCCTAAAGCACCGTCCCATATTATCTCCTCTGGTTGTTGTCCTTAGCTGCCTTCCAGTGACTCCAACTTTTGGAGGCATCAGGTACAACAGAGGGAACCACTGCTTTGTCCTCACAGTCCCCTGCAAGTCCACATCCATCGTTGTGGTATTGTTCCAATCCCTACAACTGAGGGTCTCTTACACTTTTGCGGGTCATCTATGTCATCAGACATGCTGCCCTCTTCCTGCTATTGGTCCTTCCTGGTGATAACAGAGCCAGACAAGTTTCTCTT
>NW_006408825.1:2512175-2524893 GCF_000296735.1 Chrysochloris asiatica
TGAGGCTTGAATTTTTTCTTTAGTTCCCCCAGCTTGAGAAATGCTGAGTGTGTTCTTCCTTTTTGGTTTTCTGATTCCAGATCTTTGCACATTTTATTGTAATATTTGGCTTTATCTTCTCAAGCTGATCTTTGAAATTTTCTGTTCAGCCCTTGGACCTCCTCATTTCTTCCATTTACTTTAACATGTCTATGATGGAGAGCAAGTTTCAGTGTCTCTTCTGACATCCATTTCAACCTTTTCCTACTTTCTTGTCTTCTCAATGACTTTTTGTTTTCTTCATGTATGATGTTCTTGATGTCATCCCACAATTCTTCTGGTCCTTAGTCTTTAGTGTTTAATGTATCAAATCTGTTCTTCAGATGATCTCTAAATTCAGGTGGGATATAAGTGTGAGGTATCCTATGATACTTCTCACAAAAATGGGCAGGTTACAAAGGTAAACTAACAATTTGTAATTCTAGCAGGATATTTGGGCTACTTCTATCATAAAATGATTAATCAAGTGAACCAAAAAATAAATATTAAGAATCTGGAGTTCTTTAACAATATTATTAGTATATTTTATCTGAGCACATCTAAAATATTTATAAAATTTGACCAGGCACGAAATCATAAAGTCTGTGAATTATTTTTTTTTAAAAATCAATAGACCAATTTCCTGACCTCAATGTAATTATAGTAAATATCAGTGAAATTACTCACTTCCTCTACATATATTATTTTACTTACAAAAACTCACATGAAAATCCAAACACAGCATCTTCCCGGTACCTCTGGGTGGTCACAGACCTGAGTTTATGTGGGCAGTTCTCTCTCAGCACCTATTACTACAGTGCTATTATTAATCATGACCTTTCATAGTCAAAGATGTCTAATTTGTATGATGAATGATAAGATCATCCTAAGCAAAGGGAAATCGTTACAGAAATTGTACAGTATGTGAGACAGAATGAAAACCACGTCATTAAAAGTCAGCTTTGCTGTTGTTGTTAGGTGCTATTGAGTCAGCTCTGAATCAGAGCGACCCTGCGTACAACAGAATGAAACACTGCCTGGCCCGGCCCTACCGTCACAATTTGTTTATTTGATTCCTTTGTTGCAGCCACTGTGCCAATCTAGCTCATTGGGAACCTTCATCTTTTTCACGGACCCTGTACCAAGCATGATGTCCTCCTCCAGGGACTGGTCTCTCCTGACAACATGTTCAAATTATATAAATATGAAGTCTTGCCATCATTGTTTCTAAGGAGCATCCTGGCTGTACTTCTTCCAGACACGTTTTTCCTTCTTGCAGTCCATCGTGTATTATTCAATGTTCTTTGCCAACGCCATCATTCAAAGGCATCGGTTCTTCTTTGGTCTTCCTTATTCTTTGTCCAGCTTTCATATACATTTGAGATGATTGAAAATACCATGACTTGGGTCAGGCACACTTTAGTTCCCAAAGTTACATTTTTTATTTTTATCAATTTCAAGAGGTCTTTTGCAGCAGATTTGCTCGATGTAATATGTTGTTTGATTTTTTGACTGCTGCTTCCATGGATGTTGATTATGGATCCAAGTTAAATGAAATCCTTGACAACTTCAGTCTTTTCTCTGTTTATCATGATGTTGCCCATTGGTCCAGTCAGGAGGATTTTAGTTTGCTTTATATTGAAGTATAATCCATACTAATGGTTGTAGTCTTTGATCTTCATCAGTAAGTGCGTTAAGTCTTCTTCATTTTCAGCAAGCAAGGTTGGATCTTCCATATATCCTCTGCTTTGCTACTGAAGTGGTATTTCAAAGGGAATGAGCCTATAATGTGGCTGGTTTTCAACTAAAAGGTAAAAAATAGAAAAATCATACAGAAAACAAAAAATTGCTGTTTTCTCAGTCGTGTGGATTTTTACTCGTGGTGACTCCATGGGTGTAGAGTAGAGCTGCCACATTCCTTAGAGTTTTCAAGGCTCTGACCTTTGATAGCAGCTTGCCAGACTTGTCTTCTGAGGCGCTCCATGTGGGTTCAGATTGCCACCCTTACACTTAACTATTTGTACCTCCCAGGGACTCTGTACCAAATGTGTAGACAGGAATCTTAAAGGTCAAGAAAAATATTAATGAAATTCATTTCTAGTTACACTATAAACTAAAATGAAAATAATAAGCCAAAAGTTAATTTTTTTTAAAAAAAAGGGAGGGGGGGAATATAATAGACATGTCTGGTAAGTCTGACGGAGGGGAGAGAGGGAGAGAGAACAATTGAACCATCTTTAAAATAATTGATGAAGGATATAAATTAGTTACACTAGAAATGGTCATAATTTTGACAGTTTGGAGGATGCGGACAATTTTCCAGAAAACTGCCAAAGATTAAGAAATAATGACAAATCAGAATAAACTTGAATCTTTGAATTAACTGACCCAGTAAAAGAAACATCTCTTTCCAAAAGATAAAAAAAACAGCAATTTCTTTTCAAACAAACAAGCAGTTTTTGTGTTTTTAATAAAAATTAACAACCAAATCAAATTGCCGTGAGTTGGGTCTGCATCATAGCACCCACCGTATGCGTGTCACACTAAAGCTGTGCGCCATAGGACTTTTAGTGGTTGATTTTTCAGAAGTGATCACCAGGTCTTTCTCCTGGTTGCATTTGAACCTCCCACCCTTTGGTGAACAGCAAGTTCGCTAGCAATTAACACCACCCAGGGACTCCGATTATGGTGCATCTTTGGTGTAGTTGGGTTTCTGGTTCATGATCAGTTTCAGTTTTCATTTCCATAAACATTCTCCTTTCCACCTTCCTGTTGTTCATGGTTAGGATAGTCACTGACATCCACTGAGTACAGGAAATTCAAAGCGTTTCTACAACACTTACCTTCCATTGTCCATAATTCCTGCCCTATGGACTCTTGTTCTATGCTAAAATGAAAAGCCTTTCAGACCCAATGTCAAAATGCTCCCTTTTATTTCTAAAACAGCTAAGTGATTGTCACTTTCCCTTTGCTGAGTATCCTAAATGCTGATGATTTGTCTGAGAAAAATGTTTTCCTATTTGAACATGCAGTCTCCAAATGTACGATCCCAGCAGGTCAGAAGACACAACTGCACTCTGAAAACCAACAGAGCTTTGTGACAAAGGGCTCAACCCTTGTTTCCCTGAGGTCAGGGTGATCTGTCTCTGGAAACTTCCAGCTGTCCTACTTCATGGCCTTGGAGTCTGGAGGGGGTTTTTCCTGTTTTTGTTGGTTTTCATTCGTGTATATTTTTGTTCCATCAACACTCATGGCCCTTCATAGTGCCATTTGGAACATTCTTTGCCATTCATTATCATTTATAATGGGAATGAAAATCGACTTCAGGTTTTTAAAGAAATGCAGCTCTCCTACCAAGAAGGCAAAACAGCTGCTTTCTGCTATTCACTTGGTGGATTATTATTCCATCGGCAGTTCTAGACGACAGCAGGGTTGGCAACTGTGTTGCTTTGATGATGACGTTGATGATGATGATGATGATGTTAATGATGATGATGATGATGATGTTGATGATGTTGATGATGATGTTGATGATGAAGTTGATGATGCTGATGTTGACAATGATGTTGATGATGCTGATATTGATGATGATGATGTTGATGATGATGTTGATGATGTTGATGATGTTGATGCTGATGTTGACGATGATGATGTTGATGCTGATGTTGACAATGATGATGTTGATGATGAGATGTTTATGATGACGCTGATGAGGATGTTGATGATGATGTTAATAATGATGATGATGGAAATGATCATGAGGATGGCATTAGCTAACATTTTATTAAGCATTTCATTTACATGATGAAATTTGTTCTTCATATCCCTGAGAGGAAATTACTATGATTTTGCACCATACTTGGCCAAATGTAAATCAAAAAAGTTGCCTTAACTAGTGAACTGGGAGACAGAGTGATGTCAGCTGGTAGAGGGTATCAACATCATTTCTCCCCAGTGCCACAAGGAGGCATGAATATTCAAGTAAATTCACTGCACCATCATCCCATGGGCTTTCCACAGCAATGACAGTGCTGGGCTCCTGCAAGACGCCAGTGCACATTCTGTCACATCTGTACCCTAACAAGTCTTGAGAAAGAGTTTTTTGTTTTGCCTCTTCTGCCATCTCTGAGTTTTTTCTACTTTTGTATCTAGCGTCTGTGGCTCTACTTGGAATCTGGTAAAATGTAAGTATGATCAAGATTTAAAAAACAATAAGATGCCAATAGAGGCTAGTCCCTAGAGAAGGACTTCATACTTGGCAAAGTACAGGGTCAGCAAAAAGGAAGAAGGTATTCATTGAGATGGATTTGCACAGTGGTAGCAACAATGGGCTCAGGCGTAACGATGGCGAGGATGGCACAGGGCCAGGCAGTGTTTCGTCTGTTGTGTGTAGGGTCTCTATGATTCTGAACTGACTTGATGGCACTGAATAACAGCAACACACATACAGCCACCGGATTGACATGAGAGTCAGTACACCAATGGAAGTCTCTCAGACTTTCACTATCAAATTTAGATTTCAAATCTGTTACAAATTCCAGAGAGGGCAGGGTAACAGTGCAGGAGTGTGCGTAGGGGAAGACAGCTAACTCTAGCATGTGATAGAAGCATGCACATTAATACCAAGCTACAAGCTCCCTGTAAATAAACATGTACGTCCTTTCAGTTCAGTGTCTCAGCCCTGACAGCTCAGTAACCAGGTGTCATTGGGTCGGTTCTGATTCATGGCGACCCCACTCGATTCAGAGTGAAACTGTGCTCCATTTGGTTTTCAGTGGCTGATGTTTAGAAAGCATATTACTAGGCCGTCCTTCCAAGGAACCTCCAGCCTTTCACTTAGTAGTCAAGCACCTTAACACTGCACCACCTGGGGCTCCTGTGTGAGAACAGATGGCAGTCAGCAGATCTCACAGCTCACCTTAAACACTCAGAAGACAAGGAGTGTGCTCAGGTGTGCTCTTCCCGGTATGCTGACTCAGAAAACAGAACCTTACCTTGCAGAAAAGCCTGGTGCACATGGATGGGAACACCTGCTTTGGTTCTGATTGAGAGAGAGCGATAACTGGGAAACTCTCCCACCATGCATATTTGAAGTAAATGAGATGAAGCAGCTTTTGTAGTGAAACAATTAAAACTCTTCCATGTAGAAGGTAGAGGGCAGCAGGGGTCGTGGACAAGGCATGGTGATTGGAGCTGGACATTAGAACAGGGTCTACCTCTTTACACTTCTAGAAAGTGGTTTTTCATTCTGCTACTCCAGGCCCTCTGAGAAGCAGGTCCCAAGAAGATGAAACATGCAGCATGTGTGTTAGGGGGAAATGTCCATGAGAGAAAACGGGGAGGGATAAGAACTCAGACCAAGAGGAAGATCTGACCCCAGGAAAAAGGGGAAAGGGTATAGAAGAAAGAAGGGGGAATGGATGGAGGGAGAGAAGAAGGGAAACAGGAAGGCAGACAGGCAGCTTCACAAGAGTGTTTACTAGGGCCACTTAGAGTTCTCACACCACAGTCCCTTCTCAGCAGAGCCTCAGGTCTCCTAGGAATGGACTCACAAGGGAGGTGTGGCCTCAGTGCAAACAATGCAGTGGAATTCAGAGGGCAGTCCCTGCCCCCTGCCCGTAGACAGGTAGAGATACAGGAATAGTTAGAGATAGAAAAAGAGAGATAGATACAGTTATATAGATAGATGATAGATGGTTGGATAGACATAGATAGAGAGCTAAATAGATAGATAGACAGATAGATATGTTGTTATTGTTGTTGTGTGTCATCAAGTCTGTTCGGACTCATATCAACCTTGAATAGGGTTTCCAAGGAGCTAGTAGGTTTGAACTGCCTACCTTGTGATCAGCAGTCATGCCAGCTTACCCTACAACGCCATGCCAGGCCTCCATAGATAGGTATTGGTGTTGTTGTTAAGTGCTGTTGAGCCTGTTCTAACTCTTATCAACCCAGAATAGGGTTTCCAAAGAGTGGCTGGTAAGTTTGAACTGCCAACCTTATGGTCAGCCGTCCAGTGCTTATCCTACAGCACCAAGCTGGACTCCATAGGTAGATATAGGTACAGACATAGTTGAATCAACTCATTAGCAGTGGGTTTGATTTGGGCTTTGGTATAGTTAATAGAGAGAGACGAGAGAGTGAAGGAAAGAGAAAGAGAGAGAAACAGAGAGAGAGCTCTTGGTGTAGTACAAAGACAGACACAGACACTGGTAATGATGGATCCCTGGTGTGGCGCTGTGGGTTAATGCGTCAGTCTGCAAAGCTGTTAGAATTGCAAGGTTGGCGGTTCAAGCTCACCTTGGAAACCCTATTCAGGGCCGCTGTGGGTCGGAATTGACTCGACAGCACTTAACAACACTGGTCTGCTTCTCTAGAGACGTCTGACAAAGACAGGAATAACAGCTCCCTGACCAGCACTCCCCAGCGTGCCTGGACTCAGCTTCCACCTGAGTCCAGTCCTGGTCCATCTTAGTCTGGGAGCTCTATTCAAACTCGCTCAGCACCATAGCCTTGTAGCAACATGTAAGCCTCCACTGACAAACAGTCGCAGCTGTGCCTGAGATGCACTGGTCAGGAACTGAGCCCACGTCTCTCTTGTGAAAGATGAACATTCTAGCCTGGAACCATCCTAGTCCCCATGACAGTCAGTTCCCCTGAACACCCAGCACTTTCATAACCGCTCTGAGATTGCCCTACATCAACCCCTGCAGCAATCCCACAGCAAATCCAGACACGGGGTCTGTCTTTGTGCCCAGACCCACAGAGTGACCTGGTGACTACCAAGGAAGAAGATCTGGGAACAGAGCTAATCCTTTGAACCAGAGTCCCTGTACTAACAACCTCCTAGACCCAAAGGAAGATGGATACCAAGACACACGGAGCTGTCCAAGTAGCACTGAGCTCACAGGTGTTGAAAGGAGACAAGGACCCAACCCAGAGCACACAGAGCGAGAAAGTCTTCCCCTAGTCCTGGCCCATGGATTCAGACTTGGAGCCTCCTAAACCGTGAGAGAATAAATTTCTGTTTGTTAAAGGCATCCACTTGTGGTATTTCTGTCATAGCAGCTCTAGAGAACTAAGACACACCCAGATCTCAGCTAGAAGATCTAATAATCTGTTGTTGTTGTTGTTGTTGTTAAGTGCCATCAAATTGTTCCTGAGTCATAGAAACCCCATATAGAATGTTTGAGGTGTGGCTGGTGGCTTTGAATGGCCAACCTTGGGGGTCAAGCCTGCCTTGCAGTCCACAGGTTTATCTCACAATGCCACACCAGGTCTCCAATAATTCATTAACCCTATAAAATTGTCAACAAGCCACGCTGAAAATGGGGTAACAAGCATAGTCATGGCATCTGCTATGTTGAAATAGATCTGTCATAATAAGCACCTAACAACAACAACTCTATCCGTGACCATCGAGTAGATTCTGACTCATAGTGACCCCATGTTGTTGTTGTTGTTATGTGCCGTGGAGTCGGTTCCGACTCATAGCGACCCTGCGCACGGTTTCCGAGGCTATAAATCTTTATGGGAGCAGAAAGCCTCATCTTTCTCCCGCGGAACAGCTGGTAGTTTCAAACTGCTGACTTTGCAGTTGGCAGCCTGACTTGTAACCACTACGCTACTAGAGAACTTATAGGCCACAGTAAAACTGCTCCATAGGGTTTCGAAGTCTGTAAATCTTCACAGAAGCTGACTGCCTCATTGTTCTTTCCTGGAGCGGCTGGTGGGTTCGAACCACTGACCTTAGAGTGGCAGCCCAATGCTTAACACACTGTGCCACCAGGGCTCCTCATATGATAGAACACACACACAACCTAAAGCCCCAGCCAGGCACCAGCACTGGGCTTTCTTACTGTGCTTGTTAGGTTGAAAGCAGGAGGCAGTCAATTTCACAATTCAGTCAGTTTCATCAGGGGCTGACTCACCAGTCTGGGCTCTGAGTCACAGCTTACAGGACGTTTTTGTGTAGAATCTCAACAGTAAATTACAGTAGGAAATGCCTGACCAATGAACCTTCCTGGGGTGTTTGCCCTGAAGATACAAGCTGCTCAGATCAATCACTTGCACTAAGGTCAACCCCTATATCTTGACTTCTTTTAAAGGTCCATCACTTCCAGATGGCATACAAATTCTCACTCCTTGAGCGGGTGGAAAACACTTCTCAACACTTTAGCACTATTTATAGGCACTAAATTGAGGACAGGAATTTTTCTTTCTTTCTTTATTTTTAGATTACAAGCATTAAGGAACCATTTTATGCCGGCCTTTTTTACATCTGTGACTGTAATTAATTTTAGGAATCAGGCTTTCCTTTTGTTGTTACTTGGTGCAGCTCCTAGGTGTCATTTTCACATTGGCTTTTCTCTTTAGCTGGTGCTTCCTTTGTGGGATTCCTCTGAGTGGAAACAGCAGCCTGAGGCTGGTGGCTTCTCCACACCAGAGTGCCAGAGCCTCTCCTCAGTGTGAGCTGTAACTCACACAGATTAATGACTGCGGGATGTGAGGCTGCCGGGCACCCTGACACAGCCACACAGCTGACTGGGCCTGTGAGTCACCCAGCTCTGAGGGGCCTCCCAGGTCTTGTCCTGGGGGACCCCTGAGGAGGCTAGATGGTGTGCTTCCCACACCTGTGAACAAGAATGTATGTGAGAGAGAGAGTGATGGTGTAAGTGAGAGAGTTATGTGGGAGACTGATTTGAGTGTGTGAATGAGAGAAAGTCTATATGTGTGTGTGTGTGTGTGTGAGTGAACGCTTGTGCACAGACTGTAAGGGAGAGTGTATTTGTGAGTGTGTGCCAGCGTGTGAATGTGTGTACATGTTTGAAAGTGTGTGTGTATTGATGGGGACACCCAGAGTGGAGAGACCCAGGACACATGTATAAGGAGCAATCTTGGACTTTGCGGAGACTTTTCTTCACCCCTCAGCCAGGGCTGAGACACTCATTTTGCAGGTCCAGTGGACATCAGGGATCAAAGGAGGACAAGGGTCCCATTTCTCCCTGCTCCCCAGGAGAGACCACCAGAGGCCCTGGTGACCTTGTTCGTAGACCCAGAGAGCCAACCACATCCTTGGAATGGGTGGCCAAGGAAGGCAGAGACGTGACAGGAAGCATCAGGAGCTTGGACTATGGACCCAGAACTGGAACCAGAAGAGAATCTCTAATCCAGAGAAGACCTTCATCTGCCTTACTATCACCCCTGTAACCTGGCAAAGCCCTGCTTGTTGTGGTTCATATTCAGTATTTTCTTTGTGCATATTTTTACAGTAGCATAGTGGTTACGAATTGGGCTGCGAACTGCAAGGTCAGCAGTTCAAAACTACCTGCTCTTCCACGGGAGAAAATTGAGGCTTTCTGCTCCCATAAAGATTTACTGCCTCGGAAACCCTATGCTGGGTCACTAGGACTCCAAACTGACGCCACAGCACACCACCACCAGGCATTGCAGGACACACCCTGGACTGGCGGACTAAATCCACCAGCCACTCCATGGGAGAAAGATGAGGCTTTCTGCTCCAATAAAAACATGTCGTTGTTGTTGTTAAGTGCTGTCGATTCCATACTGAGTCATTGTGACCCTGTATAGGGTTCCCAATGAGTGGCTGGAGAGCTTGAACCGCTGATCTGGCTGTTCAAAGTGACCTTGCAGTCCAGCGCATGAACCCGCAGCACCACACCAGTAAAGATGTACAGTCTGGGAATTCCTCTACAGGGTCACTAGGAGCAGGAACCGACTCCACGGCAGTAAGTTTGGTTTTTTGATTTTTGTTTTAGAGATTATGCATCATGATGAAGAATAGACATTTAAGTAACTTGAAATTCACACGAGTTAAATGGCAGAAGCCAGAAGAGCATGGACTATAGCCTGCCAGCATGAAATTTTCTGCTCATGGTCCCATCTCCACGAACCAGGTTGGAGGGTGTCGAACTACAGCAATAACCCAGGTATGTGGATAAATCCCCTGGTACATTCCTAGAGACTATTGACTCCAGAAACACACAAGCCCTGCTCTTGTCATCCAGTGTGTGCTATCAAGGTGACTCAGACGGACACCATGGGACTGGGCAAAACTGCCTTATAGAGTCCTGGGGTGGTGCTGTGGGTTAATGCGCTGAACTGCAAAGTCGGTGGGAACTGCAAGGTTGGCGGTTCAAGCTCACCAATCGCTCCTCAGAAACCCTGTACAGGGTCGCTATGGGTCGGAACTGACTCGATGGCGCACAACAACAGCAATCTTTACAGGGGAGCACAGTGGCTTTGTACAATAAGCACAGGACTGCAAACCAAGGGTCCACAGTTCAAGCCCACCAGCAGCTCGGTGGGAGAAAAATGAGGTTTTCTGCTCCCCTGAAGATCTGAAGGCTCAGAAGCCCCATACAGGGTCTCTGTGGGTCAGAATCAATACATTGGCAATTAACAGGGGCAGCTCTTCAGGGTGTTTCCCCCTGCAGAGGTGCTGCTGGCTTCAAACTGCCGACCTTTCAGTCAGCACCTGAGCATTGAACCATTGAGCTACCAGGGCCTGTGCCCACACGGGCGATATAAAAACCCAAACCAAAGAAATGGTCTCATGGATGACCACTGCATCTCCATGTGATTAACATGCTTATAAAGGCTGCCTCCTAATTAATAATTTATGAAGTTATTCTGGGAAGAAGAAGCATTTTTGAGGATTTCATAGGATCACAAAGATGGGAATTTTCACAGACCAGCTGCTGTAAACTATTTTTACTTCCTTTCCTCAGAAATTCATGCTGCATTCCAAAGCTTTTATATCCTTACAGAAAGTATTTCTGATATGTTTTTAACTTTCCTGTTTTCAGTGGGGGAAATAATGATGCTTCTATAGTCAAATTAATTTTGGGGGTCACAATTTCTTCGGAGAGTTTTAATGGGACTATTCAAGAGCCTCATGCAGGAAGCAAGCAAATGATTGGTCATTAAGAAGACAAGAAAGAAAAGCCCAACATGGATGTCAGAAGAGACTCCGAAACTTACTCTCCAGCAAAGTGATGCTAAAGACTATGGAAGAAATGAGGAAGTAAAAGAACTGAAGACAAAATTTCAAAGGGTAGCTCGAGAAGACAAAGTCAAATATGATAACAAACTGTGCAAAGACCTGGAGTTAGAAAACCACAAGGGAAGAACACACTCAGCATTCCTCAAGTTAAGGGAACTGAAGAAAAAATTCAAGCAGCAACTTACAATATTGAAGAATTCTATGAACAAAATATTGACTGATGCATAAAGCATCAAAAGAAGATGGAAGGAATACATAGAGTCACCGTAACAAAAAGAAATAGTCAATGTCCAATCATCTGTTATATTCTTTCCCCATACTTATTCAACCTGTATGCTGAGCAAATAATCCAAGAAGCTGGGCTATATGGAGAAAAATATGGCATCAGAATTGGAGGAAGATTCATTAACCATCTGTCATATGCAGATGATATGACCTTGCTTGGGGAAAGTGAACATGACTTAAAATACTTACTGATGAAGATCACAGACCACAGCCTTCGTTCGGTCTGGATGGCACCTCAATGTAAAGAAAACAGTAATTGTCAAAACTGGACCAATAAACAACATCCCTATAAATGAAGAAAAAATTGACGTCAATGACTTCATTTTACTCAGATCAACCATCAACACTCATGGAAGCAGCAGTCAAGAAATCAAATGACATATTGCATTAGGCAAATCTTCTGCACAAGGTTTCTTAACAGTGCTCAAGAGCAAAGATGTCAGTTTGAAGACCAAGGTGTACCCAATCCAAGCCATGGTATTTTCAATAACCTCATATGCATATGAAAGTTGTACAATAAATAAGGAAAACCATAGAAGAATTGATGCAGTTGAGTTATGGTGTTGGAGGTAAATATTAAAAGTACCATGGACTACCAAAAGAACAAAGTAATCTATGTTCCTAGAAGTACAGCCAGAATACTCCTTAGAAGCCAGGATGGCCAGACTTCATCTCTCATACTTCAGACATATTATCACGAAGGACTAGTCACTAGAGAAGGACATCACGTTTGGTAAAGTGGAGGGTTGGAGCAAAAGAGGATGATCCCCAATGAGATTGATTGGTACAGTGGCAGCAGCAATTGTTTCAAATGTAGCAACCGTTGTGCAGTTGGTAAGGACCCGGCAGTGTTTTGTTGTGTTGTACACAGGCTTGTTATGAGTCTATACTGACTGGATGGTACCTAACAACAACAACATATGAGAAGGCTTGAAGAGTTTGTGAAAAAAATGTAATTGAGAGATAATGAAATTTTTCCATGAGCTTTAGAATCACACTCGTATATAGTATCCACCACCCATCTGTCAGACTGTGGCACTTTGATGTCTTGCTTGTTGTTGTGATTCTGGAAGGCATTCCACTGGTATTTCACATACCAGCAGGTATATGACCTTGCTTGGGGAAAGTGAAGATGACTTAAAATACTTACGGATAAAGATCAGAGACCACAGCCTTCGGTCTGGTATGCAGGCTTCAAGTGACCTTTCAGACTAAGAGATGCTAGAATGAAAGACCTAGAGATCTACTTGTAAAAATTAGCCTGTGCAAACCTTATGCATCACAACAGAACACTGTCTAAGCCCACGTCATCTGGAGGGATCATTCACTGGAGGAGGATATCAGGGTTGGTGAGGTAGAAAGCCAGCGAGGGCAAAGGAGACAGACCCT
>NW_006408825.1:2525323-2533784 GCF_000296735.1 Chrysochloris asiatica
CTATCTATCTATCTATCTATCTATCTATCTATCTATCTATCTATCTATCTGTCTGTCTGTCTGTCTGTCTGTCTGTCTGTCTGTCTGCCTGTCTGTCTGTCTGTCTATCTATCTATCTATCTATCTATCTATCTGTCTGTCTGTCTGTCTGTCTGTCTGTCTACCTATCTACCTATCTACCTACCTATCTATCTATCTATCTATCTATCTATCTATCTATCTATCTATCTGTCTGTCTGTCTGTCTGTCTGTCTGTCTGTCTGTCTGTCTACCTATCTACCTATCTATCTATCTATCTATCTATCTATCTATCTATCTATCTATCTATCTGTCTGTCTACCTATCTACCTATCTATCATCTATCTATCTATCTATCTATCTATCTATCTATCTACCTATCTACCTATCTATCTATCTATCTATCTATCTATCTATCTATCTATCTATCTATGTTGTTGCTGTTGTTAAGTGAGGTTGAGTCAGTTATGACTCATAGATACTCTGTTTAGGGCTTCCAAGGAACAGTAGGTGGGTTTGAACTGCCGATCTTATCATTCACAGTCTAGTTCTCATCCTACAGTGCCATGCCAGGAGTCTATAGAGAATTCATATGGAACTGGACACTTAGTCCACTCAATAGCTTTTAGAAGTGTGTTGATTTTCTAGTAGTAAATGTGCCTTAGGATATAGAATCTCAGTGGGGAACCTTTGTTTACTGGACCATGGTCACCCTCTGTGCCTGTCAGTTCCCCCCAGCTGGTCCAGGGGATTCTGTAACAGGATAAAATGAGCTGAATTAGATGGTAAAGGATGCTCCTGTCTGATTTATTTCTATCCAATATTGTTAGGAAGTGGCCTGCTATTGAAAGAGAAACTTCCAAATGTAAGAAAAGGAGCTTTAGGGATAAGGAGAATGGGGCAAAATGGGGAGACTGGTGCATCTGTGGCAACAATTTACAAATCACAAACACAGCTGTGATGGTGAATTATGTGTGTTCACGTGGCTAGGCCGTGGTGCCTAACTCTTGGGTCAAACACTGGTCTAGATGCTCTTGCCAAGAAGCTACATGTGGTGAAATCCACTGACCTTACAAATGCTCCTTCACAGTGGGGTGACCTTATATAATCAGTGGAAGGACTTAGAGCTAAAAGGGATTTTCCCGAGAGTGTTCTGCCTCCAAATCAGTAGACGTCTTGCCAGACCTTCTCCCATCTTCACTCTTCCCACCATCTAATCTAGAGGTCTGAGGACACAACCAGCCTGCTATCTCTTCTGGGGATTTGAGACTTGCCAGTCCTCCCAGTGTTGTGAGTCAATTTCTAGAAGTCCCTCTCCCTTCCCGTATACTTATGTGTGAGTAGATATCTAGATATCTAAATACATACACATGAAGGAACCCTGCTAACATGCAGTTGTTAAAGCATTTGGCTGCTAACCAAAGGTTAGTGGTTCAAAACCACCAGCTGCTCCATGAAAAAAAAGATGTACCATTTGGCTTCCGTAAAGATGACAGACTTGGAAACCTTATCAGGAAGTTCTACTCTGCCGTACAGGGTGGCTTATGAGTCAGAATTAACTACATGGCAATGGGCTTGGGTTTGTGGTATATATCCAGAAAATCAGCATTGAGAATCCTGTGGAGAAGGTTTGCTCTGATACACATGGGGGCGCCATGATGTGGAGCTAACTTCATGGCAAATGGTGTGTACATGTGTGTGTTCTCTAGAGGACCATGAAGCATCCCTCAGCCATAACTTCCCCATCCAGTTCTCAGCTCTTGTCCTCCTCAGTAACAACCTCAGAGGGTCACTCGCTCTCCTCATTTCTGGCTTGCCCCCTGGGGTCTGTCCCAACACCAGTACTCCATGTTCTTCTGTCACCGAATGTTTTCATGGAGCACAGCTGCAGAAATTATCTATTTACATGATGTCCCTGACCTCATCATTGTAATTCTACCTAAAGTCCCAGCTCCTTCCTACCTTTATGAGTGGCCTGTGCTCCTACAGAAGTTGCCGGGCTTCCACACAGGTGAGAAGTGCACTGGAAACTGGTTCCAAGCAACCATGTCCACGTGGTTCTTCCATAACCTGGGTCACATGTTATCTTGAATGATGATGTTGACATGGAGTTATAAATAGCATGAAACAAATGCAGGTACCCAGTGACAGCATGCAAGTGGATAATCTTTTTTAAATATGTAAGGTCTAGAAAGGACACCAAGCAGGGACCATGGCCACCATGTCAGCACCTTGGGAGCCAGCACCTTGGGGACTTACTTTGTTGACACAAAAACTCTAGTTGTGCAAAATGGTATAGAAGTGGTGTCGGACCTCCTCCACAAGGGAGAAGAAGTTCGAACCCATAAGTCCAAGACCAACTCCTATCAAGTAGAGGTCAGACCTGCCTCCACCCTCCACCCTTCTTACCAATTCTGACACCGGCTGTCCCTCCCATGGTACTCTTTACATCGCTGCCGGGTGCAGTGTACCACACAGAATTCACAGACCGTGATTACAATTATGGAGTTTATTAGGGAAGTTAATAGGTTATAATTCAGGACCAAAAATGCTTGGAATACAGTTCTTTGGTTAGGAAAACTTGTTTGCAGTCATGCCTGTCTCTGGTCCTCAGCCTCTCAGACACTCTTGACCTCTGCTCTGCTCAGGCAACGGTACAGGGCTCTTTTAGCACTACTGAAAAATGCCTAAAGGGCATGCCACTCGACCTTAAGCCTCAGTCCAAAGTGCTTACCTCAAGTTCTGTGGATCAGTAAACATAACTCTCCCATTAAGTGCCTGAAAGCACCTCACTCCACAAGTGAGCCTCCTGACCAAAGGCACACATGCAGCCTTCCTTGCTCTGTGGCCTGGAAAGCCAATCACTTGGTCTGGTGCTCTGGCTCTGGGTTCTGTGCCTACTGCTCCTCTGCTCTCCACCAGTGTCACAGCTTCCTGTCCCAGGATCAAGAAGTTTCAATGCACAGGGAGGATGCGCCCCACTCCTGGCTCTTCTTTCTTGATGGTAGTGAGAGCCACCTTCCTGCTTCTGAGATGGCTCGTTTTACACCCAGCAGATTGGCAAAACTGACCAATCTCCACATTAGAGTTCCAAGCTTTTATAATCACAATGAACTCTGCTAACCCACAACTGAATTGTGTGATCCTGTCAACATCTTCCCTTACCTCATCTTATGTAGACCCATTAGGAGCAGAGGAAATATACCTCATCCGCATGGTTCCATCTACTTGTTTGGTGGGAGTTACAAAGACTACGGCTAGAAGAGCCACATCAAATGAATCACTGTCCTATAGCCAGAATCAGGAATCTTCATGACAAACCCTCCTGACAGGGTCCACATCATCAAACTACCCATCTCAAGTGTCTCCAATATCAAAACCACACAGACATACTCCAAGGAGAATTTATATAGACAGCTCTTAGCTCTCAAGGGGACTGGGGACCCTCATGATGGCCTAGTTGCCACCACCCCATCCTTCTGCAAGGACACTCTCAAAGAGGCATCTAGTCTCCTGTCCTTTTAATTCTGGTGACATCAGAAATACAGTTCTGTGTCAAAGGCTGCCCTGGAAAAACACAGCCAGATTTTCTGTAAGCAATGACCCATATCCACTTCTTGACACACAGGGAAAAAGTGGGCAGAAGCAGATGGAAGGAAGAACCAAGACCCCAGGGGGCCACCAGACAGAGGTTCGCCTTCCCACGTTCTCTGCATCTTACCACTTGCTCCAGATTGGAATTGCTTCCTGCTATCACAGACCTTGATTTTAAAGAAAACCAACCCCCACCCAATGCCATCATGCTATCCCACTCTTAGTGACTCTAGAGGACAGAGAAGAACTGCTCCAGGGGTTCAAGGTTTCCATCATTACAGGGGTTCAAGGTTTCCATCATTACAGGAGCACTTCGCCAAGTCTTCCTTCCATGGAGCGACTGAAACAGACTTCCTTCAGAGCAACTGGCTGGAATTCGGAGCTGCAGTGTTCATTTCTGATGATGATTGTGGTTATGATATGATAACGGGAGGTACACAGTGTTGCCAGCACAAGGTCTATACCCTGCCTCCTGGCACATGATACATGAGCAACAGAGAAGAACCAGAGGAACACTGGCTTGGGTCTGGCTGACCCTCCAGAACACAGGCTTTATTCCTCTACCTTCTAAAGATTCTGGGCCCAGAAGTATCACGTGGATCCAATGAGGTTCAATGTGTTGCCTCTTCTATGGGGAAAAACAACAATTAATAAACATCCCAAGGAAAAACATGATTGCATGGAAATCGTGTTTTCAACTGGAGAAACAAAAGTGTAGGTAAACTGGGTGAGAGCAATTTACAATATTCAGGCTCCTTTGTTGTTGTTGTTGTTGATGATGATGCTATTGACATTCCCATGCAAAAGCATGACAGGGACAAATGCAATGGGGTTGGGTTTTATATGAAGTTGCTCACAGCATGGGGAGCCAGACCAATGGATAAGGACATTATGTAGACTAGCTTTTCTTGCGCCACCCCCTCCACAGAGGAGCTTGCCCTTTGAAGGCACTGGTGCTACGTAAGGGGAAGTGCTATGAGTTGATGTAAAGTCAATAATCCAGGCAAGCAGACACTTGAACGTGACAACAGAGACTTAAGCAGGAGTTGAATGGTATGTTGGTGACATATACGTAGGAATATGCAGGAGTAGAAAGATAACATTTCTCAGCTATTCCTTTAATTATACCTTTGGAATAACAGGTTGTCAGTTCCCCCTTGCTTCAGGAAGCTGTCTTGTGATGTCTCCGTTAATTATGACTTTCTGCTGACTGTCAGGAAGGCTCCTCATCCCTGACTTTACCGTGGCTGCGGTGGGGCTCAGGCTGGGACAGGACCTCCTACCACAGGTCATCCATGTGGTCCTCCTAAGGATATTGGAGATTACTGGACCATATGCCCAGACCCATCCCTTACCTTTGGCCAAGTGTCCCATCAGCCCAGGTACCACCACCATTGCTATAGCTCTTGTTAACATTGGACCACAGACTACCGTCTCTCAGAGTTGTCATCATCATCGATTAAGGGCTAGTTTGACACAATGATAGTTTCACCATCTTTCTTAGGCCGGGTTTTCTAGAGAAGCAAAACCAGTGAAACATATATATATATATACACATATATCGAGAGAAGCGTATTATCAAGAAAATGGCTTACAATTGCAGAACTGCAGGTTCCAGTGGAAGAGAGAGAGAGCCTTTCCTACATGTCCATTATATTGGGAGCAGGCCACACCCCCAAGGAAGCATCCCTTTAATTGAATGGCTGCTCATAGCCAATCATCATAGAGTTAACTATGCCTGTATTAGATTTCATCACCATGGGAATAAGCGCTTCCCAACTGCTAAACCTCTGGAAATCTTGGCCTAGTCAAGTTGATACAGAATTCTATTACGCCACTGAATGTTTGAAAAGGAACAAGTTCAAAGAACATTTGGCCCTACTTCTCAATAAATCCTTGGTTGGGAAGTGTTCCAAGTAACATGTGTAAATACAACTCCCTTCAGAAGGTGGAGAGAGAATACTTGGATCCACCTCTCAATAAATCCCTGGTTTAGAAGAGTTCTAACTAATATGTGTGAGGATGCCCCTCCAGAAGAAGTAGCATCACACTACCTGCACTCTTGAGTGGGGCAGGATGTTAGTGACCTGCACCCCAAGATCAGAGTCTGAGACAGAAAAAAGAGACTCTACAGCATAAAGAACTGGCAAGTACATCTGTACCAAAAAATCAAGATCCTCATCACATGTGATGTCCTATGCAAAACACATGGCCCTGATACCCCACTGCCATCAAGTTAGTTCTGACTCATAGGAACCCTGTAGGATGGACTAGAACTGCTCAATAGAGTTCCTGAGACCATTCGTCTTTATGGGAATAAATGACCACATTTTTCTCCCAAGTAGCACCTACTGGTTTTGAACTTCCAACACACAAGCAGTCCAACACATCACCCACAATGCGATAAATGGGACCTTCACCTCTTTTTGTTCTTTCCAAAAACCACATGACAGCAGATAAAATATGAGGTGAATACATGTGATAAACACCTGAGACCTCCTGTCAATAACCATGTAAGGCAGCCATCTTGGAAGCAAATGGTACAGTCGTCTTCAGGTGATGACAGCTCTGGCCAGCTGCTCAAATGCCACCTCATAAGAGGCACTGAGTCACACCCACCAGGTGAGTCACTCCCAGATTCCTGACCCTCAGATTCTGTGTAAGAAAATAAATTATTGCGAATAGTTTGTTACACACACACACACACACACACACACACACAAAGATATATGTTGTTGTTGTTGTTATGTGCCGTGGAGTCGGAACCGACTCATAGCGACCCTGTACAGGGTTTCCGAGGGTGTAAATCTTTACGGGAGTAGAAAGCCTCATCTTTCTCCCGCGGAGCAGCTGGTAGTTTCGAACTGCTGACCTTGCGGTTCACAGCCCAAGTCGTAACCACTACGCTACCAGAGCTCCTTACAAAGATATATATATATATATAATATTAAAGAAGCCAAAATGAGGCACATTTTACAAAATACCTGACCAGCACAGCTCAACAGTGTAAGGGTCATGAAAATATAAGTAAACAAGCCAGAGGAGACTAAAGAGACAAGACAATGAAGCATCATATGCTAGCCCAATGGGACCCTGGGAGAGAAAAGTAACCTTCATGAAGACGCCTCCCACCCACCTGTCAGGGTGCCCTACACTGTAGGCTTGCATGTCGTTTACTGAGATGCTGTAAACTAGTGCACAGGTATTTTCAATACCAGCAGGGTCACTCGTGGTATACAGGTTTCAGCTGGCTTTCCGGAATAAGATACACTGGGAAGAAGAGAAACTATTTCTGAATGTTAGTAACTGAAAATCTTATGAATGGCAGCAGAACATTGTCAGATACCGTGCTGAAGATAAAAACATTATAGATAGCACCAGAATATTGTCAGATATAATGCCAGAAGATGAGCACCTCAGGTTGGAAGGCACTCAAAATATGACTAGGGAAGAGCTGCCTCCTCAAAGTAGAGTTGATCATGATGATGAGCATGGAGTAAAGCTTTGGTGACCTTCGTTTACTGATGGGTCACAATGCAAAATGAAGAGACACTGCTGCCAACATTAATCAATATTCAGAACATGGAATGTATGAAGTATGAATCTAAGAAAATTGAAAGTTGTCAAAAATGAAATGGCACGCATAAACATGGATATTCTAGGCATTAGTGAGCTGAAATGAAATGATAATAGACATTTTGAACCTGACAAATATGTGGTTTGCTATGCCAGAAACCACAAATTCAAATGGAATGGCACTGCATACATCAACAACAACAACAAAAATTCATTGTTCAAAAGTCCAATGCTGTCTGTGATAGGATAATATCCACATACCTACAAGGAAGACCAGTAAATACCACTATTATTCAAATGTATGCACCAATCACAAAGGCCAGTGAGGATGAAATTGAAGAATTCTACCAACATCTTCAGTCTGAAATTGATCAAACATGCAATCAAGATGTACTGATAATTACTGGTGATTGGAATGCAAAGCTTGGAAATACAGCAGGACCAGTGCTTGGACAATATGAGCTTGGTGACAGAAATGACACTGAAAATAGCATGATAGACTTTTACATGACCAATGATTTATTCATGCAAAAAAATTCTAAATACATAAAAGGTGACTGTACACATGGACCTCACCACATGGAATACACACGAATCAAATTGAATATATCTGTGGGAAAAGATACTGTAACAGTTCAATATCATCAGCCAAAAGAAGGCCAGAGGCTGACTGTGGAATAGACCATCAATTACTCATAGGCAAATTCAGGATGAAGCTTAATTACAAGTCCACAAAAGCCAAAATATAACCTTGAATATATCCTACCTGAACTTAGAGGCCATTTCAAGAACAGACTTAATGCATTAGACTGAAGACTAGAAGAGTTGTGAGATGACATCAAGAACATCGTACAGGAAGCTAATAAAAGGTCATTAAAGAGACAGGAAAGAAAGAGAAGACCATAATGGATGCTGAAATAGACTCTGAAACATGCTTTCCAGTGTAGAGATGCTAAAGTGAAAGGAAAAAATGAGGAAGTCAAGCTGCTGAACAGAAAATGTCAAAGGCCCGATTAAGAAGAAGAAAGCAAGTATTCTAAAGAAAAGTGCAGGTCTGGAGTTAGAAAACCAACAGGGAAGAACACACTCAGATTTTTTCATGCTGAAAAATTGAAAACAAAAATTCAAGCCTTGACTTGAAATATTAAAGGATTATATGAGCAAAATCTTGAATGATGCAAAAAGCATCAAAAGAAGATGGAAGGAATACAGAGTCACTGTGTCAAAAAGAAATGGTCACTGTTCAGCCATTACAAGAGGTAGGATATGGACG
>NW_006408825.1:2534295-2535360 GCF_000296735.1 Chrysochloris asiatica
TTTCTCAAGCTGAGGGAACTGAAGAACATCTTCAAACCTCAACTTGAAATATTGAAGGATTCTAATGGCAAAGGAGCTCTGGTAGCATAGTGGTTATGAGTTGGGCTGCTAACTGCAAGGTCAGCAGTTCGAAACTACCAGTGGTTCCGTTCTGCTCCTGTAAAGATTTACAGCCTCAGAAACCCTGTACAGGGTCGCTATGAGTTGGAAACGACTCCACGGTACTTAACAACAACAACAACATGGACAAAGTATTGAACAATGCAGAATGTTTCAAGAGAAGATGGAAGGAATACACAGAGTCACTGCACAAAAAGAAATGGTGAATGTGCAACCATTTCAAGAGGAAGCTATGATCAAGAGTCAATGATACAGAAGGAAGAATTCCAAGATGCACTGAAGGCACTGGCAAAGAACTGGGCTCTGGGAATGGGTGGAATACAAATTGAAATCTTTCAACAAACTGATGCAGCATTGGAGGCACTCACTCATCTATGCCAAGAAATCTGGAAGGCAGCTACCTGGCCAACTGATTGGAAGAAATCTATATTTGTGCCCATTCCAAAGTGAACCAATGGAATGCAGAAATCATCAGGCAATATCATTAATATCACATGCAAGTAAAATTTTGCTTAAGATAACTCAAAAACCACTGAAACAGTACATTAACAGGGAAATGACAGATTTTCAAGTCAGATTTAGACAGGGACTTGGAATGAGGGATTTCATTGCTGACATCAGATGGATCGTAGGTGAAAGAAGAGAATGTGAGAAAAATGTTTACCTGTGCTTTATTAACTATGAAAAGGCTTTTGATTGTGTGGCTCATGACAAGCTATGGACAATATTGCAGGGAATGAGTATTCTGAAACATTTATTTGTGTTCGTGAGGAACCTATGAATAGACCAAGAGGCAACTGTCCAAACACAACAAGAGAGTACTGAATGGTTTAATATCAGGAAGGGTATATGCCACGGTTGTATCTTTTCACCATACTTATTCAGTCTATATGCTGAGCAAATAATCTAAGAAGATGCATTATATGAAGAAGTATGTGGCATCAG
>NW_006408825.1:2538415-2540207 GCF_000296735.1 Chrysochloris asiatica
CTACAAAACCTGCAGAGGCACCAGACCAGCATTTAACCAGTCATCCTGCCCCCAATTTTCCTGTGATCCTAATAGATCCTGAGACATCAAGAGCCCCCACAAACTACTGCTGGATTCAGTGCCCTGAACATAGGTAACACCAAGGTCAATAATATATGTAAGCTCAGGAACTCTGCTGTCACAATCCTTCTGTAAACATCTCATGAGCACTTTGAATTGCAGGAGCCAACAAAAGATTTCTGTGATCCTGGTCCAACAAGTGCACTGTCTGTTTTTTAAAAAGACAACAATGTACAATGCCTAGATAAAACAGACAATTTTAGTTCACACAAAGAAACAAGATAGTATGGCTCAAACAAATGACCAAGATGCCAAGACAGAAAGCATTTCTGAGGGGGGAAAGAGGTAATGGAACAAACTGAAAATTTTATTTTAAATAATGATATTTTGGTATCTTCAATAGAGTGACAGAAAGATTGCAGAAAGCACACAAAGCACTTGAGAAGAGTTCAGGAAAATGCTACAAGAACAAACAAAGAAAATGAAAAATTTGAAACAATATAAAACATGCAATTAGAAAGCCAGAAGATTAATATTAAGATTTCAGAAATGGACATTACATTCAAAGCAATGGAAGTCCAAATTAGTGAACTTCTCTCAATACTAGAAGAGCAATCAGAAAAAGAATGAAAAAATCCAAAGAAAGCCTAAAAGTTATCTGGGACACCATGAAGAGTAACAACTTACAGGTGATTGGAATTCCAGAATAGGAAGAGAAATAAAAATCATGGAGAAAATTGTCAAAGAGTTGTTGGAAGAAAACTTCCCTAACATCATGAAAGATGAGACAATAAGCATACAGTAAGCTGAACGAACCCCAGACAGGATAGATCTCAAAAGAAAATCACCAAGATATAATCAAACTTTCCAACATCAAAGACAAGGAAACAATCCTGGAAGCAGCTCTGGAAAGACAAAAAGTTACCTATAGGGGTGGGCAGATGGAACGTCCCAAGGTGGGGGCTGGGCTGAGCTGGCTGCAGCCCAGGCCTGGACAGCCCAGGAGACGCAATTCCCACCGGCACTGGCACTGCTCAGCATCTTCATGTACAACCCACATTTCAGCCTGCACAAGAGCAAGGAGGAAAATAAAATTTTGTTTTATCATCCAAATGATGTTGAAAATAATTTAAAAATTAGAAATGTTGGATTGTGCAAAGCTATTATACAATTTTCAAGAACCTTCAGTCCTTCAAAACTTGCAAAATCTTTACATACACAGAATAGACAGTTCTTCAATGAACCAGAAGAAAATTTCAGGATGATAATGGTTGTTCTGAATCCTATCATCAAAAAGCAAAGTGAAGACGGGAAACCGATTGTTGAATACCAACAAGCAGAGTTGCTGGACAAGGATTATAGTTCTGTGCTACAGCAGTACCACAGTATGTACAAGCTTTTCAATGGCATGGTTCTGAAAGTGGTGGAAGACAGAGGTGCCAAGCTCCTAAAGGAAAGATGAGAGAGCTTCTTCCACCAGTATCTGCAAACACTGCATTTGCAGGATATTTTTGGCAGAATCAGCTTCTTCCCATTGGATAAAATGACTTATTTCAAAATCCAGTCTTTTATTTATAGAATGGAGGAGAGCTTGAACATGGTCAACACACTGCCTTTCTCTACCACACTCAGCTAACCTGGAGTGGATTAGAGCAAGATGACATGAGGATTTTATACAAATACCTCACCACCTCTCTCTTTCCGAGGCACATTGAACCTGGGAAGGGATTTT
>NW_006408825.1:2540725-2541633 GCF_000296735.1 Chrysochloris asiatica
GAAGATTCTAGGTCACATCAACAGCAATTTCACTAGAGTGGATGAAGATGAAGAAATCATTGTGAAAGTGATGAGTGATTATTGGGTTGTTGGGGAAAGTTTGATCAGCAAGAGCTATATGTTATTTTAAACAAAAAAAAATGCAAACCTGATTGAAGTAAATGAAGAAGTCAAGAAGTTTTGTGCAACACAGTTCAATAATATATTTTTCTTGGATTGACTGAAATGTGGGTCCCTGGAAAGATCTCTAAGTCAGCCAGCCTTTGGTTTATCATCTCCAGCTAGACATCCTCTTTGGTGACTGGATTAACAACAAGAGTAAAGCAATACTTGCTTGAAAGAATCCAATTTCTACTCAGTCTCTAAACTGAGGCTCCTGGAGATTTTTAGATTTTAAACATTTATGTGGAATTCAAGGTATCCTACACGATCTCTTACCATTCCATCCTTTTGGCATTATGTGAATATTTTACAGGAAAAATAAGGATAATGAATTGTTAAAGTTAAAAAAAAAAAAGTTACCTACAAAGGAGAACCAATAAGATTAACCACTGATTTCTCAGCAGAAACCATGAAAACAAGAAGGCAATGGGATGACATATACAAAATTCTGAAAGAAAAAAATTGTCAATGAAGAATTGTATACCCAGTAAAGATGTCCTTCAAATCTTACAGTGAAATTAGCACCTTTCCTGATAAACATAAATTTAAAAAACTTGTAATGATCAGACAAACTTTACAAAAAAAATGATAAAAGGTGTTCTTTGGACTGAGGACCAACAATAGCAGACAACAACCTGAGATTGCCATATGTGACAACACCACCCAGAACTCAATCCAGATAGAGAAGTATTTAAAGTAAAACAAACCTACAAGTCTGAAAATAGGGAACTAGAGATATCAATTTA
>NW_006408825.1:2542113-2543342 GCF_000296735.1 Chrysochloris asiatica
ACACAGTAAAAATTAAAAGAAAATCCACACACAAAAGGAACTCAGCATAGAAAATTATGTGGAACCAAGAATCCAGCAGCACCACACACACACACACAGAAAAATGACAGCTATCAATTCATGCCTATTGATAATTATACTAAATGTAAATTGATTAAACGTACCAGTCAAGAGGCATAAAGAGCAGAATGGGCAAGAACACAGTATCCTTCAATATGGTGTCTACAAGAGACATATCAAAAAGATGTAGACAACGTAAATACCCATGAACAGAATGATTAAACAAACTTTGGTACATACACACAATGGAATACTAAAAATGCTGAAGAATAATGAATCTGTGAAACACCTCTCAACATGGTTGCACCTGAAGGACATAATGCTAAGTGAAATTGGTCAATCACAAAAGGACAAATATTGTATGAGATCAATGTTATAAAATGTTTTGTTTTTGCTTTTTTTAAAAAAAGATTTTCTTGATGAAAATGTCTTTCTAGCTATGGGAGGAGGGGAAACTATTCGCAGGCTAGAGGGTAGACACATGTTAACCTGATGACAGGGCAGGCAATATACAACAAGAGGGAAGTTAGCAGAGGAAAGATAAAATTAGCAGGAGACACGGGGAGGAATGCAATACAGTGAATAGAGGTAAATAGTGTTCACTGATGGTACATGGAAGAGCGAATGTAAAACTGATGATATGCTCTGTAAAACTTCATTCATTTGCAATAAAAAGTTGAAAAATAAATATATAAAACTGACCTGCTGTGGAAACCTTCATCTAATTCACAATTAAGTTTTCTTTTTACTTAATGCAAAAACAGGAAATCAAATGACATGTTACATTATGCAACTGTTTTGTACAAGGACCTCTTTTCAAGTATCCTAGAACAAAGGTACCAGTTTGAGGACTAAGGTGCATCTGAACCAAGCCATGGCACTTTCAATAACCTCATATGCATTTGAACATTGGAGAATGAATAAGGAAGACCATAGAAGAACTCTGAGTTATGGTGCTGGAGAACAATATTGAAAGTACTGGTAACTTCCAGAAGAACAAATAAATCTGCATTGGGAGAAGTATAGCCAGAATACTTCTTAGAAGACAAGATGGTGAGACTTCATCTTTCATACTTTAAGCATATTATCAGGAAGGATCAGTCCCTGGAGAAGGACATTATGCTTGGTAAAGTGGAGAGTCAGCAAAAAAGAGGAAGACACCCCCCCCC
>NW_006408825.1:2543497-2556467 GCF_000296735.1 Chrysochloris asiatica
CAACCAACAGTGAAGAAGTTGGTGAAACCTAGAGTCTAAAGCTCCGTGAATACAAATGCATAAATGTCTACCTCTTAGTTTTGATAAATGCACTGTGGACCCCTGGATGGCACAAGCGGTTAAGTGTTCAGTGGCTCACCAAGAAATTGGCAGTTTGCATTCACCCAGAGACATCCTGGTAAAAAGACCTGATGACCCACTTCTGAGAACTCATCCACAGAAACCCCATGGAGCACAGTTCTCCTCTGGTACACGTGGAGTCACCATGAGTGGGCACTGACTTGACGGTGACTTGGCAGTGATGGAGCCCCCTGGTGGATGGGTGGTGCAGTGCACAAGGGAAGGAAACCCTACCCCATCCTGCTCATCCCCATGAAGGGATACAGACCCACAGGGTTCTCATTGCATGATTTTCAAACACAGACCACCAAGGCTTTCTTACTAGCCCATCTTTGTCTGGAAGGTACATGAAACTTATTCAGCATCACAGCAACACAAAAGCCTCCACCGAGAGACAGGTGGGCAGGAGGCACACTGGCCAGGGAACAAACCCGGGTCTTCTGCATAGTGCTGTTGGTAAGAGCTGGTGAGTCGGTTCCAACTCATAGCGACTCTGTATAGCATTTCCAAGGAGCAGCTGGTGAGTTTTGAACCATCGACCTTGCAGTTCAAACCGACCTTGTGGTCCAGTGCTTATCTTACAGCACCACACAAGGACTCTTTGCATGGAAGGAAAGAATTCTACCACTGGGCCACCGACGACCTCACCCTATAGACCCAGTTCCTGTGCTGTGTAATTGTGTTGTTGTGTATGGGCTGCAGGTTTCTGTCTGCACTGATTAACCCAGATAAGGGACCACAGAAGGCTGAGTTGGCTCACCTCTCCTGGGGACTCTTGTCTGCAGTCTCTCTGAAGGGTTGGCTATGTCCAAAATGGACAGCCACCAGACATGGGACAGGATGTAGGCCGGGAGGATGGTGGAGAGGCAAGAGAGAAGAAAATTAAAATATCCACTAACCACTGAGTCCATCTCAAGTCATAGGGACCCTGTAAAGCTCCATGGAACTGTCCCACAGGGTTGCAAGACTAAATCTTCACGGAAGCCACGTCTTTCTCTCGAAGAACAGCTGTGAGTTTGAACCTCCAGTCTTTCGGTTAGAAGTTAAGCACTTGAACCACTATGCAACCGGGCCTACTAGGAAGCCCAGAAGCCCACCTCCATCCAGTTGACTCTGACTCCTTACAGCCCTATAGGAAGGGCACAGGAGTAGAACTGCTCCCTAGGATGTCCTAAGCTGCAAATCTTTAGGGAAGCACACTGACTTATCTTTCTCCCGCAGAGAAGCTGTGGGTTCAAACCGCTGACTTTGTGGTTAGTAACCCAGTGCTTGGCAAAATGGCAGCATCAATGGACTCAAGTGTGGCAACAGTAGTGAGGTTGGCCCAGGATCGGGCAGTGTTTGTTCTGCTGTGCATAAGGTCGCTATGGGTCGGTACTGACTCGATGGCACCTAACAACAACAACAACAACCCAATGCTTAACCCACTGTGCCACTAGCAGTAGAAGAAGATGATTTCCATTCTTTTGGGGGAGAGTCACCTCCTGTTTGAAGGGTGAAACGAGCTCTCCCATTTGTGTGGTGCCTCTTCACATGTGCTGACAGGTACGCATGCTCTGTAGAGCTCAGCACGGCCTTCGCCTCCTCAGCAGCCCTCTGGGTGCCTGAGACGCACATCTTGGATGGGACTCAAACGGAAGTTGGCATGAATGGTCCAGTGAACACCGTGGGACGGGGGAGGGGGTGTTGAGAGTGAAAAAGGGATTACGGATCTGGGACCTTTTCCTGAGAAACAATCCAACGTCAGTGGAAGGAGACCCTGAATAATCCCAAAATCTGTCCTAAGGAAACCCCACCACGCGGGCTACATCAGATTATCTTCCTCTGCTGGGGCAGCCAATTTTGAGTTTCGCACTATTTTTATTTCTTTGAGAAATCGTCATGCTTTATAAATAGCATTTTAAATGTCAAATAAACTGGTTGGATAACTTATCTTTCTTTCTCCCTTATCTCTCAGATCCTGCTGTATTTCCTTGGGTCTGTCCAATGGAAGCAGAGTGAGGGCTTCTAGAAGTGAGTGTCCAGAACCAACCCTTCTGTTCTAGAGAAGAGAGGCTTGCGTTTTCTCCCCCCTCCCTCCAACACACACACACACACACACACACACACACACATAATAGCTCAGATCCCTGCAGCTGGAAGGGGGGGTCGTTGTTTTTAATGTCTCATTTATGTTTGGTTCTGACAAGCGATTGGGGGTCAGTGAAACAGATTGGAATAGCATGGAACAAACCTCGAAATCATAAAAATGGCCAGGCTCACTGGTAGGATACACTGATGGAACTGCCAAGATTGTGGCCTTCAATCATTCTTCAGGCCTGGAGTTGAACTCATCCCCTCGACTCAACTTTCAGACAATCAATTGTTAAGGGTTCTCGAGTTGGTTGCAACGCTGTATAGGGTTTCGGAGGAACGGCTGCTGGGTTTGAACTGCTGACCTTGCTGTTCAAACTGACCTTGCGGTTCACTGCTTACCCTACAGCACCACATAAAGGAGCCCTGGTGTAATCAGCAGTTCAAATCCACCAGCCACTCCACTGGAAAAAGATGAGACTTTCTGCTCCCTTAAAGATTTACAGCCTCTGAAACCCTATATAGATTCACTAAGAGTCAGGACTGAATTGATGACCCTTAACAACAGCAACAATAAAGTGAATGATTAACTCCAGGGAGAATTCCCTAGAACTATCAACCATAGGAAATTAAAGGGCACCATTTGCACAGGAAGAAAGCTCAGAAGACAGGAAGGAGCAGGAAAGAAGGACCAATGGAACCAGGAAACACAAGAAGGATGTGGGAAGAATACTTTTGCATGGTAGGGTCTGCGATCAATGTCACCAAATAAAGGTACACAAATTGTTCAACGGAGAATGAATTAGTTCTGTAAACCTTTACCGAAATTACAGTAAAAAGAGGAAAGGGAAGGGAAAGGAGGGGAGGGGAAGGGAGAGGGAGGAGGAAGGAGGGGGAGTGGAGGGGAGAAGGGACAGGAAGAGAAGGGAAGGAAAAGAAAGCACCCTAGCTTAGGACCCTGAAAGCAGCTACATCAGCCCTTCCCTGCAGCCAGCACCCTGGACATACTCATCGGAGTGGAGATGGCTCTGCATCTGGACCATCAGCCTCATCTCCACTGGTGTCTGGCAGGCTGCAGGGACCAGGAAGTGGCGCTGGGTCAGCACATAGTTCTCAAGGGTGGTCCATGGGCATGCAGCATCAGCATCAAACCTGCTGAGTCAGAGCCCCAGGAAGGGCCACCCCAGGATGAGAGCCAGGTCCAGAACACAGCTTCGCAGACATGGCTACACATGTCAAAACACGATGTCTTCATCACTGAAGTATAGCTCAATGGATGTGGGCATGTTGAGGACACAAGATGACTCTCAGCGCAGTAGGGACAAGCCCAGCAGCCCTAAGCCTGTGTCCCCACCTGCCTGGATGCTGCTGCTGTCTCTTCTGCACAGTCCTGCTTCCATCTCTGGAGGGGGCTCCAAACAGGGCTCTAGTGCTCTGGCTGGACATTGGAAACCTGGGGAGATTACTAACATGTCAGCATCAGCACCCTCTGCCGCCTAGTCCACTCTGACTCAGAGTAGAGCTGAGCCCCATAGGGTGTTGGTGATTGATATTTCAGAAGGAGGTTTCCAGGCCTTTCTTCCTACGCACCTCTGAGTGGACTTGGACTTCAGTGGGTAGCAGCTGAGCTCAACATCACCTCTCCTGAGGGTTCTACTAGGCGGGCTCCTGTCCCTACAGAGGGGCATCACAGGGAACAGACAGTTCCAGAGAAGTTATTCTGTGTGATACTGTGATGGTAGACACATGACATTACACATCTGACAAAACCCAGCGAGTGAAGCCTCAGGTAAACTACCTTGGTGTTGTTAGGTGCCATGGAGTTGGTTCCGACTCATAACAACCCCATGTGCAACAGAACAAAACACCGCCTGGTCCTGAACCCTCCTGTCAGTTGTTGAGTCTGAGTCCACCGCTGCTTTTGCTGATACTTTAATGTACTAAACACAATGACCTTCTTCAAAAACTTGTCCTCCTAATGTTCAAAGTATGTGAGATGAAGTCTGACCATCCTCGCTTCCAAGCAGCCTTCTGGATGTACTTCCTCCAAGGTGGATTTGTTCCTTCTTCTGGTAGTCCATGGTCCAATATTCAGTATTCTTTACCAATATCATAATTCAAAGGCATCCTTTTTTCTCTGGTCTTCCTTATTCATTAGTTAGATCTCTCCATGTGCTCACTGACAAGATCACATAGGCTAATGATGGTGACCAGCTGCCTGAATCCGGGTCCCAGTGCCCCGACCTGAGAGCCCTGGGGTAGACAGTGTGGGACTGTGGGATGAGAACCCCAAAGGGTGATACTTGTAAGGCTCCTACGAACCAGGTGTTTAAAGAGGGCATGCTGCATTGCTCCAGATTCCCTCAACACTCTAGACACAAATGTAACCTTCCCACTCCTTTTTGCTTGATCAATAACTTATAGTTGGTTCCATCTTGTAAAATGGGAACAACACACAGGGTGGTGAACATCTGTGTGTGATGAAGGATGACTCTGAGGTCTCCAACATCAGACTTCTTACATAAGCAGCTAGCAGCTCACACCTGAACCACCAACCAGTTTCCATGGAGGTGATTTTGTCCTGGTAACTCCATGTGTGTCAGAGAAGAACTGTGCTCCACTGGGCTTTCTTTGGATGATCTTTCAGAAGCAGACCATGAGACTTTTTCTCTGAGGTGCCTCTAGGTGAGTTCAAACTGCCAACCTTCCTGTTCCTAGTTGAGCATTTAACTGTTTGGGGTACTTGAGGACTCCTAATTGGATCTGAACTCATCTACCTTTGCATAATCCCTTACCCACTACTGATAACCCAGGGGTTCTCAACTGGAGGTGATTTTGCCCAGGGGACACTGGAGATGCTTGTGATTGTCTCGATTTAGGCTAAGGAGTTCCTCACACCTATGGCTTCTACCACACACTGCTGTCGATTCTGACTCCTAGCGAGCCTGTGGGACAGGGCAGAACTGCCCCACAGGATTTCCAAGGCTGTAAACCTTTACAGAAGTAGACAGTCTCTTCTTTGTCTCACAGAACAGCTGGTGGATTTGAACTACTGATCATTCTGTCAGAAACAAAGTGCTTTAACCACTGTCTTACCAGGGCTCCCCTCATCTTCTTGTTGCTACTGTTAGTCGCCATCGAATCGGTTCCAACTCATGTACAACATGACGAAACACTGTCTAGCTGTTGGCCATGCCAACAATTGTTGTGTCTGAACCTACTGTTACTACGACTGTGTCCCTCGTCTTGTGTGGAGTTTCTTCTTTTTGCTGACCCTCCATGTGGCCAGGCACAATGTCCTTCTCCAGGTACTTGTCCCTTTGAACAACATGTCCAAAGTATGAAAGACATATGAGAGGTGAAGTTTTGTCATTCTCACTTCTAAGGCACATTCTTGCTGCACGTCTTCCAGGACAGATTTGCTTGCTCTTCTGACAGTCCATAGTACTTGCCAACACCATACTCATTATTGTTGGTGTTGTTGTTGTTGTTGAGTAAAGTTGAGTCACAAGTCGGTTCCGACCCATAGAAACCCTGTATAGGGCTTCCAAGGAGCATTTGGTAGATTTGAATTGCCAACCTTGCAGTTAGCAGTCCAGTGCTTATCCTATATGACTCCACTCATCTTGTTAGTTACACTTAATACACTGTTTATGTTGTATCATAGGCATTGGCAAACTTCTCTGTCACCTTTGTCAGAGAGCTTCTAAAAGACAAAAACACAGGCCAATAAAAAATAACCCAACGCATCGTGACCCCATAGGACACAGTAGAACAGCTCCCGTGGGTTTCCAAGGCTGTAATCTTGAAGGAAGCAGACTGTCCCAACTTTCTCTCTCAATGACTGGTAGAGTCAAACCACTGATTTTTTTTGGTTAACAGCTCAGCACTTAACCCATTGGGCAACCAGTGTGTAGAAATCAGAGATGCTGTTAAACACACTTCAGCGCCTGGATAGCCCATCCCCACAACAAAGAATGACCCAGCCCCAAATCTCAATTCCACTGAGACTGTGTAACTCTGTTCTGCACCCAGACGCATAGATTCTAAGTTTTTACAGGATTTCCAAACCCAAGATCTAATCAACTAAACCAATCAAGATAAACTCAAAGATTTTGATAAGCTTCTTACTGTGACCTAAATGGTCATTTTAAAGAAAAAATCCCCAGAGAAAAGTCAAAAAGAAGGTGCAAAGCGGGCCTGGAGACAGTGTCTGACCGCCTCTAACTTCACTATGGGAAAGTAGGCGAATCCCCAGTGGCATCAGCCCAAGACCGGTTCCTATGAGACTGAGATCAGACATGCCTCCACCCTTCAACCTCCCCTACCAAGTCTGACACCAGCTGTCCCTCCCAGAGCACTGTCTACTTCTCTGCTGGCTTCCATCATTCAATGCATGGCCACACAGAATTCACAGGCCTTACCCACAGAGTCCTGGTGTGGCGCTGTGGGTTAATGCACCAGACTGCAAAGCCGTTTAAACTGTAAGGTTGGCGATTCAAGCTTACCAGTCATTCATCAGAAACCCTATACGGGTCGCTATACAGGTCGCTATGGGTCGGAACCGACTCGATGGTACTTCACAACAACAACAACCCATAGACCCTAAGGAGTTCTGGTAGCATAGTGGCTACGAATCGGGCTGCTAACCTCAATGTCAGCAGTTCAAAACTACCAGCGGTTCCGTGGGAGAAAGATGAGGCATTCTGCTCCCATAAAGATTTACAGCCTCGGAAACCCTATGTAGGGTCACTATGAATCAAAACTGACTCCACAGTACTTAACAACAACAGCCCACAGACCTTGTATGGCCCTGTAGGATAAGCACTGCTAACCATAAGGCTGGTGGTTCAAACACACTAGTTGCTCCTCAGAAACCCTACAAAAGATCACTATGAGTTGTCGAGGTCTTATGTCGGGGTCCCGCCTCGACAAGGAAGTGTAGGTGTCACGAAGAAGGGAGATATGGCGGCGAAAGTGATAGAGAAAGAGAGAGATGAAATATATACAAAAAAGACAGACACACAGATATGATGCAAGCTGGCAGGTAGACAGATCTGCAAACATATTGCCTAGCATTGCCCAGCATTGCACAGCATTGCACAGCATTGCATGCAGAACTCCCTCTACCTCAGCCTTTTATTCTCTTTTTTAGGGAGCGATTTATTACAAAGGAAGGATGTAATTCACTCAGGGAGGATGTCACAAAGGGAGGATGTGCTTAAGACAGGATATGAAACTGAAATGTGATTATCATTCAAAACAGGACATAATGATTCACAGGAACAACTTTTAAGATACTTTCATAGTTTTTCTTAACAATCTACCATTTTTATTTTTACAGAAAAAAAAGTTCAATCAAGCTGTTATATATTAACTTTTAGGCTTAAATGATCTAGAGTAGCTCTACCATTTTTATTTTTACAGAAAAAAAAGTTCAATCAAGCTGTTATATATTAACTTTTAGGCTTAAATGATCCAGAGTAGCGACGTGAGGTTTCTTAAGGATACATAACATAAAGCAAGGTTCCTGAAAGGAGCCAAGCTGTCTCTGTACACTTTGCAAACTTTTGTTTGTGAGTAAGATCTCAGGCACCGGGCTTCATTTATCTATACCTAAAATGCTACATTGTTCTTAATTATCACATTCCTATATACTTTCAGGAGGAAGGAGAGCATCTGGGTTAAACTGATTATATTCAGAGGTGGTTCAATGGGGCTGCCACTGATCCACCCAGGGTCTGCGTATGCTGTCCCCAGCAATGAGTTGGAATCAGTTCGATGGCACTTAACAGCAACAACAAAACCCTATAATTATGCGGTTGATTAGGGAAGATATAGGTTATAATTCAGGGTCAGAAATGTTCAGGACACTGTTATTTCTTTCAGGTAGGACAGCCCCTTCTTGTTAGCCATGTCCACAGGCACACCTCTCCCTGGTCCTCAGCCCCTTGGCCTGGTCTCTATCCTGCTCGGACAATGTTACAAAGCTTGTTTAGGGTTTCTGATAAGTATCCAGAGAATATTCCAATCTACTATAAACTCAGCTTGAAGATGGTCAGCTCCAGTTTCATGGGTTGACAAACCTAACTTCCCAACTAAGTGCCTAGAGACACCCACTCCACAAGTGAGCCTCCTGTCTGAAGACACGTCAACTTTCTCTGTAGGTTCTGTCTTGTGCTCTGGTTCTTGGTTCTGCTGTGGCTACTTCTCTGGTGTCCCGGCTCTGTCTCCTGGGTTGAAGGGGTACAATGTGCATGAATTTTGGGTTCAAAGGACGTGCTCCACTGCTGATCCTTCCACCTTGTCCCTGTTTCTGAGATGGCTCATCTCACACCTACGTTAGAGTTTAAGTTTTTGCAATCACAATTTACTCTGTTAACAATCACTCACAACTGAATGAGACCATCCTAGCAGCACTTTCTCCCACCTTCTCTTACCCAGACCCATTAGGGGGAAAAACATTGTTTGGTGGGAGTTACAAAGACTATGGGTAAAACAGTCGTCTCAAATAATTCTCTGCAATGCAGAAGTCAAGAGCTAATGATTAACTCCCCAGACAAGTTCCATAAAAACAGAACATTTAATCTTATTACATCACAGCGTTCAGGAAACTCAAGGACCAAATGGATGAGCATCACTTTGATCTTGACTTAGTAGCTCGAATGTGTCTCATTTTAACAGTGACCCCAGGGACTCAGACATATGCACCCTGTAAACAGGATGTCAACCGTAGGAGAGATACGTAACCTGACCAGGCAGGAGACCACACTTTCCAAATTACATGTTTCCCAGCTTCACACTTCAATAATATCTCATATAATTATACACCGTTACAGTGGGTGATGTCACAGACATACTCAGCTCTTTATATATATATATTTTTAAGGATTTTTCAGTGGCCAAGCTGCACCAAAATGCTTTCCCAATCTCCAAGATGTTCTAGTCTTTTTATAGATCCCTTTAATAAAAATAGAGAAAGAAATTGCAAGGCAGCTGCTGAAAGGCATCCTGACATTGGCTGTTTGCACTTTCATGGGTGTTTGGCAGCCGTGGCATTTACCAGAGGTGATGCCAATTTTGTGTGAAGAGTTATGTACATCACCTGACAGAAATGGTCCTTGGCTCCGACTCATGGACAACAGAATGGTGCTGCACGATCCTGGGTCATGTCCATGACCGTAGGTGTCATTGAGTCTACTGTCGCCTCCCCTGTCTCAGTCCACCTCATAGAAGGTCTTCCTCCTTTTCATTGACACTCCATGTTACCAAGCATCATGTCCTTTTTTTAGCAATTTGTCTTTCCTGATGACTCGTCCAAACTAAGTGTGATAAAGTCTCACCATCCTCGCTTCTAATGGTATCTGACTCCATGCTGCTGATTTCTGCCCTTGTGAGCCCTCAATCCCTGCTCTCAGGGGCTTCTTCCTTGACAGGAAATGCCTGCTGGCTGCTTACTAAGCAAGAGACGTTGCACAAAGGCCTTCACAAACCTGCTCAGATCTAATCCCATGTGAGAGATAAGGTTTTGTGTCAACTAGACTGGGCCTGAATTTTCATGGTTTGGCAGTAACGGTGCAGTAGTTCATCGTGATGAGATCTGCTACAAGCAGCCAATCAGTTGAATGAAAGCTTGTCAAGCATATCTTCCTTCATTTTCTGCAGGGTCTCTGGATTCTGCATCCAGCTCTCATCCTACTTCTGGTTACTTGGACTTGAGCCAATGGGCTGCTCTATTGTCTAACAATCCTGGGAGTCATCAGCAGCCCGCAGTCTTACCTGTCTTACCTGCCTGACTTCACACCTGTCCGACCTGCCTGCCTGCCATCTGACCTGCCGATCTTGGCTCATCAGCCCTGCCACTACACAAATCAGAAGCTTTCAGCCTGCCATCTGACCCACACACTTGGGACCGGCCTACCTCTACAACTGTGCGAGCCAGTCCCTTGATATCAACCTGTCTGTATAGATACATAGATCAGCTTCACTGGTTTTGCTTCTCTAGAGAGCGCAGACTAAGACATTCCACCACAAACCCAAGGCAAAAAGGTTACATCTACTTCCTCTTTCATGAAGTGGCTGAGTAGGCATTTAAATGATTCAATCAGTTCACCCACGTAGGAATTTCAGAATATGGATTAAAAATTGAAGCTGACCTAGGTTGGCAGTTCTAGTCCACTCAGACATAGCTCAGGAGAAAACCCAGGTGATCTACTTCCCAAAAATCAATCTCTGAAAACCCACTGAACATAGTTTCCTCTGCATACATGGGCCACCATGAATTTGAATCCACTCAACAGCAACTGGGTTCAGTTGACGTTGGGTTGAGGTTGGGTTGCGCTGGGTTGGGTTGGGTTGGGTTGGGTTGGAGTTGGTGGTTTGGTTTTTATGTGCCATGGAGTCAGTTCCAACTCATAACAACCCTGTACAGGGTTTCCAAGGCTGTAAATCTTTACGGGAGAAGAGAACTTCATCTTTCTCCCACAGAACAGCTAGTAGTTTTGAACTGCTGACCTTGAGGTTGGCAGCCCAATTCGTAACCCCTCTGTGTTGGGTTGGGTTAAATTGGGTTGGGTTGGATTGGATTAAGAGTTGAAGCTGACCAAATCTGAAGCTCCCAACCTTTTCAACACAACCTACTGTTTCAAACTGCTTCTCTTTATACTTGTAATTAAGGTGAATTCATCTTAATTTAGCTAGTAGGAGTAGCTAAGAACCCCAGAGAAAACTAAAATCTCTTGTGTGGCAAAATGCATCATCAGGACATTTGATTCTATACTTTCATATTTTTAACTCAGCTCTGTATTTATATTTCTAAAACCGCTTCTTATTCCATTATACTGCATTGTGGTCAGAGGTGGCTCAGTGGTAGGATTCTCACCTTCCATGTAGTAGACCCAAGTTCGATTCCTCATACACAGCCACTACCCATTTTGTCTGTCAGTGAAAGCTTGTCTGTGGTTATGATGCAGAACAGCTCTCAGTGGTGCTTCCAACTAAGACAGGCTCGTAAGTAAAGCCTGGTGATGCACTTCCAAAACTCAGCCAGTGAAAACATGACAGGCCACGGAGGTCTGATGCAGAAGTTATCCTGGGGGTGACTCAAAACCAGTAGCATTTTCTTCCTTTGTTACCATGAATCTGGGGCAACATGGAAACAGCTAACAAGAGCAAGACCTGCATTTCTGCATGGCTTTCTGTTTCCTTTCCTTTTCTTTCTTTTTTTTTTTTAAATGCAGAATTTGGAGGCACAAGGGAGGTTTAAGCACATGCAGGGATCAACTCCCAGGGCAGTGGACTTTACGGATCTCAAAAGGACAGGTCCCACAGCAGCCTCGTGGGACCAAGGCCCTGCGTCTGCAGCCTGGGCCTGAGGTCAGGCTGCAGGTGACATCATCATCACATCTGCATTGTCCCCACTCACCTTGACCCACTTCCTCTCCCCTGTCTAGCCAAAACTCACCTTGGAAGACAGACGGTGTCTGCTGCCCCACAAATCAGTGCGTTTAAATGCTGTGATCTAAACTATGCCAATGACATCACACTGCTCCCAAATGAAAGGCCAGTCTACAGGGAGAGGAAGTCTAGCTCAGGGAACAACATGGAACACTTCCATATGCTAAATGGCCACCCTCTCCCAGCCCCTCCCGCCTGTCAGTGGATCATATACACTACATGTGCTCCTACTGTGAGTGTGGTTGTGAGGTATTCCCAATACCAGCAGTGTCACCCATTCTAGACAGGTTTGAGCAGAGCTTCTGAGACTCCGGACTAAGATAGACCAGGAAGAAAGACCTGGCAATCCACTTCCAAAAAGTAGTTAACAAACCCTACATAGAGCATCCCTCCTCCGTGTTGCATCACGCAGACATGCCTGTCTTACTTCTCCTTCTCTTCCTTTACTCTATCACCTGCCATGCTATAACTCAGCAGGGACCCACGATGAGACACAAGCACTAGTCTAAACATCACCCCCGAGAAATGTTCACAAGTGGTAAAAAGTTGAATTCTTCATGGAAACATTGAAAATGGATTATCTCCTCTGTTTAATGGTGGAAACACCATACAATCCCCACCACTGGTCATGGTCCTCTCTTAAACCAGTTGTCCACGGATGAGCCTCCTCACTCAGGGAGACCAAGAGGAAGTTTGAGATAAGTGAGGACTCAGGGTCCAGAGCCCTGCTGCGCCCAGCTGTGGGACAGGTGAGGTGGTGATTGGTATGTGCCTGGATGGGTCCTTGTGTGTCTTTAACATCAAAGGGCCAGCAGCCCGTCTCTTCCCAGGCTCCCTGAATTATGGTGAATGTTGGCAGTACTGAGTTTCTGCCTGTCTCAACTTCTGTCACTAACAAAGGTGCTCATCAGGGAGAGAGAAATGTGGACCACAGGAATGAATGCAGACTCATTCACACTTTGAGAGTCAGAGAAGGACTCAAAGAAGGCCAAGTAGAAAACAGGCAACCCCCTAAAAACTACACACCCATATTTATCGTAGAACTAGTCACAATAGCAAGAAGATGGACAAAATCTGAATGCACATCAATGGAAAAACAGATAAACAAACAGTAGATCATACAGACAATGGAATACTTGTTGTTGTTGTTGTTAGGTGTCATCGAGTCGGTACCAACCCATAGCGACCTTATGCACAGCAGAACGAAACACTGCCCAATACTGGGCCAACCTCACTACTGTTGCCACACTTGAGTCCATCAATGCTGCCACTTGGCCAATCCATCTCGTTGGGGGTCTTCCTCTTTTTCTCTGACCCTCCA
>NW_006408825.1:2558372-2568747 GCF_000296735.1 Chrysochloris asiatica
GCTCTTGTGGAATTGTTTTCATTTTCTTCAGCTTCAGTTTGAATTTTCATATGTGCAGTTGATGGTCTATTTCACAGTCTGTCCCTGGCTTTTTTTTCACCAATGATATGGAGCTTTTCCATCATCTCTTTCTGCAGATGTAGTCAACTTGATAACTATGTATTCCATCTGGTGAGGTCCATGTGTATAGTCGTCTCTTATGCTGTCTAAAGAAAGTATTTGAAATGAACAAATGATTGGTTTTGAAGAATTCTGCCATGCGTCCTCCAGCATCATTTCTATCATCAAGGCTATATTTTCCAACTACTGATCCTTCCTCTTTGCTCCCAATCTTTGCATTCCAATCACCAGTAATGATCAATACATCTTGATTGAATGTCAACAAACAACTTGTTGTTTGCTGTTTTTAAGTGTCATAGAGTTGGTTTGGAGCTCTGATAGTGTAGTTGTTACAAATCATGCTGTGAATCTCAAGGTCAGCAGTTCGAAAATACCAGCTGTTCCATGGGAGGAAGATGAGGTTCTCTGCTTCCATAAAGATTTATAGCCTCGGAAACCCTGTACAGGGTCGCTATGAGTCGGAACCGATTCCACAGCACACACCAACAACAACTTAGTCAGTTGAGACTCGTAGTCACCCTGCATATGGCTTCCAAGTAGTAGCTGGTGACTTTAAACCACCACACCAGGACCCCAGATCTGCCAATAGCCCCAAACTTTTCATCTAGGAGGGAAAATAGAGGAGGAAAAGAGTTTTGATTTATAGAGTCACAAACAACATTTCTGAGCATATAACTACACCCTTCCAGGGAATGAGAGTTGCACAGTCCCCTTTCCCTTCACACACCCATGATCATGGATGAGGTAGCTGGCTGGCCACCCTGTGCTAGCTTATTCTAATCACTCTGACCTCTTTCTTCAGGGCCGTATCTCTGACTCACCACCAAAGACTGAAAATGTGGGCTCAGGAGTGACTCCCAAGGCTCATATGTCACAGGTGTTATGGACTGAATGAAGAATGAGCTGATCTGTGTTGGAAGAAGGGCAGCCAGAATGCTCCTCAGAAGCCAGGATGGACAAATTTCATCTGACTTTCACTGAGCATGTTAACAGGAGGGACCAGTTCCTGGAGGAAGACATCACGCTTGGTACAGCAGAGGGTTAGTGACATGAGATGGGTTGGCACAGTGGCTGCAAGGGTGGGCTCCTCAGTAGCAGCAATTGTGAGGATGACAGGGAAGTAGGCAGGGTTTTTTCAGCTGGACACAGGGTCACTATGAGTCAGGGTGGTTGGACGGCACCTAAAAACAACAATATGGATTGATTTGTGTCACATCCCCCCCCCCATCACCACCAAAGATCAACTCAAGTGTTAACCCCTGTAGGTTAATGTGACCATGTTTGGCAATGGTCGTGGTGGTGTGCGGTGGGATTGGTCCGACTCCCAGAGACCCTGTATAGAGTTTCCGAGACTATAAATCTCTATGGGAGCAGAAAGCCTCATCTTTCTTCTGCAGAACGACTGGTAGATTCAAACTGTTGAACAGTTTGTAAACCACTATGCTACCAGGATTCCTGATGTTCGGGAATTGTTGCTGTTGTTGTTGTTATGTACCATCAAGTAGGCACCAACTCAGAGCGACGTTATGCACAACAGAGCGAAACACTGCCCAGTCCCTCACCAACCTCACAATCGTTGCTCCCTATGCCGAAGGCCGTTGCTACCACCACTGTGCTAATCCATCTTGTTGAGGGTCTTCCTCTTTTTCTCTGACCCTCCACTTTAGCAAACATGATATCCTTCCCCAGGGACTGGTCCCTTGTGATAATATGTTTAGTAAAAGACGTTCCCTTTGGTTACCAGTTAAATTGGAAGTCCTCTAGAAAGAACAAAGCAGTCAGCCATCTGGACTGCTTGTCCACCAGCTCCCCAGAGTGCTTGTGTCTGCTGGTCTTGCTGGTCTACCTGCTCCCCAAAGATGTCCCCTGTGTCTGCTGGTCCACCTGCTCCCAGACACACCCACTGTGAATGCCAAGCATAACCAGGTTTCTCCCCCTCACTCCTTCGGTACCAGGTTCCCTCTGTTATATCACACTTCCTATTGGACGACTTGTTTACCTACCTGTCTGTGCAGACAGAGATCTCAACCTGACTATTGGCGATGTCTGGGGAGTTTTCAAATTACCCATGTCTAAGCCTGACCCAAGAGGTTTCATTTAATTGGCCTTCTGGGAGCCAGGTGTCAATTTCCCAGACACCCCCAACCCTTGCCCAGATGAGTCAACATGTCACCAGGTTGGGAACGGTTGTGCTGAACCCCAGAAGCTCCTGTTGCTGTATTGTTGTCTGTCCTTTTCTCTCTTTTCTTTTTGTTATAAAAGTCTAGCATCACTGCTTTCACATTTAGCAAAGGTTCGCTGAAGAATAATGGAACATTAATGAGGCTTCCCCAGGTAAATAAAGAAGAAGAGTTTTAAACATGATCTCTTATTGTTGTTGTCATTGTTAGGTGCCATCAAATTGGTACCGACTCATAGCAACTTTATGCACAGCAGAACGAAACACTGACTGATCCTGGGTCAACATCACTGTCGTTGCCACACTTGAGCCCATTGATGCTGCCACTTGGCCAATCCATCCCATTGGGGGTCTTCCTCGTTTTCTCTGACCCTCCACTTTACCAAACATGATATCCTTCTCCAGTGGTTGGTCCCTCCTGACAATATGTCTGACATATGAGAGATGAAGTTTGGCCATCTTGGCCTCCAAGGAACACTCTGGCTGCATTTCTTCCAAAACAGATCTATTGGTTCTTTTGGCAGTCCATGGCACTTTCAGTATTCTCTTCCAACACCATAATTCAAAAGCATCAATTCTTCTATGGTCTTTCTTATTCACTGTTTAGCTTTCGCATATATATGAGGTGATTGAAAATACCAAGGCTTGGGTCAGGCGCACCTTAGCCCTCAAGTTGACATCTTTGCTCTTCAACACTTTAAAAAGTTCCTGTGCAGCAGATTTGCCTAATGCAATACATCATTTGATTTCTTGACTGCTGCTTCCGTGAGTGTTGATAGTTGATCCAAGAAGAATGAAGTCCTTGACAACTTCAATCTTTTCTCCATTGATAAGAATGCTGTTTATTGGTCCAGCGGTGAGGATTTTTGTTTTCTAGACATTGAGATGCAATACATACTGAAGGCTGTGCTCTTTGATCTTCATCAGCAAATGTTTTAAGTCCTCTTCACTTTCAGCAAGCAATGTTGTATCATCTGCATATCATAGATTGTTAATGATGCCACATTTTTCATCATATAACCCAGCTTCTCGTTTTATTTACTCAGCATTCAGGTTATGATCTCTTAGTACCAGTGTGTAAATATGAAGGTTAAGCCCCTGTCAAAGTTCAGTTCAGTAGAGTCAGTCACTTGACAGGAAAGGGGAAATATAATATGAAAAGTAAAAAAATACATTGTTCACACCTGCAAAATTGACTAACAGAAGACTTCTGTGACTCAAACTCAAGCAAAAGCAATTTGGTTTCAAAATTAGATTAAATGTGGAGAGTTAGCAACAAAGGAGAAATAGCAGGAGAATGGGGTCTCTAGTGACGTATTGGAAGATGTTACAGGAAATCACAGGTCGTGTTTCAAGCTGAGCACCCCCTGTGGTAGGGTTGGAGCTGATTAAACTTCTTTAGCCTTCAGTCAGTGAAAATCCTGGATAACACAGCATATCTTATCAAGTTTCAAAGAGCTCTGGTAGCCCAGTGGGTTAAGCATTAGACTGGTAACCAAAAGGTTGATGGTTGGAATCCACCAGTCACTCTGTGAGAAAAAAATGTGATCATTGATAGCTTCTATAAAGAAAACCCTACAGTTCTAAGAACTGTATGTTGGTATTAAATGCTGGGGAGTCGTTTCCAACTCATAGCAACCCTGTATAGGGTTTCCAAGGAGCTGTTGGTGAGCTTGAACTGCTGACCTTGCATTTCAAACTGACCTTGCAGTCCAGCACATTAACCTACAGTGCCACACCAAGACTCCTGAAAACCCTATGGGATAGTTTTACTCTGTCCTACGGGGTCACTGTTAACCACCAAGGTCAGTAGTTCTAATCTACCAGCTGCTTTGAGGGAGAAAGATGAGACTTTCTGCTCCCATAAAGATTTACAGCCTTGGAAATCCTATACAGGGTTGCTATGAGTTGAAACTGACTTGATGTCTGGCTGACAACCAGCACCACCACAGGGTCACTGTGATTCAGGATTGACTCCATGGCAGTGGATTTTATTTGTTTTAATGTCATTAACAACCTGTTCTACACAGGTGACACAACCTTGCTAGTTGGAAGCAAAGAGGACTTGAAATGCTGATTGATGAACATTAGACTTCAGCCTTCAGTAGGGAATGCACCTCGATATCAAGAAAACAAAAATCCTCACCACTGGACTACTTGATAACACAATGATAAATGGAGAAAAGATTGAAATTGTCTAAGACTTCAATATGTTTGGATCTATAATAGTCAAGAAATCTAACTACTCGTTGCATTAGACAAATCTGCTGTTTCAAATGTTCAAGAGCAAAGAGATCAGTTTGAGGACTAAGATGCATCTGACCCAATCCAGGGTATTTCCAATCTCTTCACATGCATGTGAAAGTTGGACAATAAATAAGGAAAACCATAGAAGAATTGATGGATTTGAATTATTGAGTTGGAGAAGAATATTGACAGTATCATGGACTGCCAGAACAAATAAGTCTGTACTGAAAGAATTACAGCCAAGATACTCCTTATAAGGAAGGATGGTGAGTCTCAGGCACACCTTAGCCCTCAAGTTGATCTCTCTGCTGTTGAACACTTTAAAGAGGTCTTTTGCAACAGATTCTTCTAATACAATACATCATTTGATTTCTTGACTGCTGCTTCCATGAGCATGGATGGTGGATCCAAGCAAATTGAAGCCTTTGACAACTTCAATCTTTTTTCCATTTATCATGATGTGATTTATTGATCCAGTTGTGAGAATTTTCATTTTCTTTATATTGAAGTACAATCCATAATGAAGACTACAGACTTTGATCTTTATCAGTAAGCATTTCAAGTCCTCTTTGCTTCCAGCAAACTAGGTTGTGTCATCTGCATATCACAGGTTGCTAATGAGTCTTCCTCCAATCCTGATGCCATATTCTTCTGCACATAACCCAGCTTCTTGGATTATTTGCTCAGCATACAGATTGAATAATTACCGTGAAAGAATACAACCCTGGCACACACTTTTCCTGATTTTAAACCATTCAGTGTCCCCTTGTTCTGTTCAAACAACCGTCTCTTGGTCATGTACAGGTTTCTGGAACAGACTCATTCTCCACAATGTTGTCCATAGCATGTCATGATCCACACAATCAAAATCCCTTGCATAGTCAATATAGCACAAGTAAACATCTCTCTAGTGTTCTCTGCTTTCACCCAGGATCCATCTGACATCAGCTGTGTCCGGATATGGCACTTTGGATAAACTCTGAACTTCTATGAAAGGTAAGCAGTTCAAATCCACCAGCCATCTCAGAAATGCTATCCATGTGGACAGCACATAATCGCAACAACAACAATCTCAACAGGAGCACATTGCCAGATCTTTCTCCCATGGAGACACTGGGTTTGAACCACCACCACCAGCTTAGTCATAGGGTTTCTTAAATTTTAAAAGAGTTCTTTTGCAGCAGATTTGCTCAATGCAAATTTTAGAAATCTTCATTTGATTTCCTGACAGCTGCTTCCATGGACATTGATTATTGATCCAAGTAGAATAAAATCCTTGCCAATAGTAATTTCTTCTCCATCGTGTGGTAGACCTTATCCTAATTTTATTAAAGAGGAAACATATTTAATTTCACTAAAGTTAATTAGTCACAAATCAAGTAGCTCTTATTGTGGTTCGTATAATGATTCAGTCCCAAAGACTTCATTAACCATAATACCTCTACTTATCAGATTAAAAAACAACAAAACCAAGAGAAAAAAAATACTTCACCATAGTTTGAAAGATCCAAATTTAAGGCAGATAACAGGAGTAAGTCAATACTCACAAAAGTTAGTACAAGCTAAGAATAAATTTAGCTTCACAAGATGGCATACTTGTGAATAGTACTATTCATGGCATTGTGATGGGGAGTAAACTATTTTAGACATACACTGAAATTTACAAAAGGAAGGACAACTGTTTCCTTCCAAAACCCAACTTGAGACTGAGCCTCATCTGTGTCTCATAGTCAACATTAACCAACAATTGCTTGTCATAATAATCTGAATTTCTGGGAGACAAATGGGATTGAGTAGGCCATGGGATTTTCCAAGCTTGTTCATTTTATCTTCAGATATTCTTAGCTGAGGGCAGGGGATGAAGACATACCATTCAACTGAGAGTGGATGAGGCCAGATTAGAACATGAGAGTCATTGGGTAGTCACATTGAAGATAAATAAGCACATCTCAACCACCATCTCAATGAGCTCACCCTGAAGGCGAGATAATGTCCCAGGCATGTTTTCCACACTTTTTCCACTTATTTCTAATTTGACACAAATTTCCAATATTTTAATCTGAAGAGTAGAGTTTTACTGTTTTATACACTCCAACAATCCTGGACCATTAAGAACACTCTCTTATCAAAATACGGTAAGATGTGCAAAAGATTTATTGAGGGGAAATCTGGGAGGGGACAGGAGGTGAGAACTGGAGATATTGAGGAAAGACTTCAGAAGAGGATGCATATTTAAAAAAAAATTTAAACAGTACTTAAAACACACACATACAAATTGGTCTGTAGGTCAGAAGTCCAGTATGGGCCTTACTGAACAAAAGTCAAGGTGTGGTCAGAGCTGTGTCCCCTTTCTGGAGGTTGAAGAGAATCCCTTTCCTTCTCATTGGGTGGGTGACAGGGCTGGGGGACCCCGTGCCTGCTCCCAGCTCACAAGGGCTGCCCTCTTAGCCTTGCATCCTGTCCCTCAGTCTCCGCACATTAGGCAGAGTTCTGTGTGAACTCAGGCTTGGTGACGTGTGTAGATCGTCACAATATGGGTCACACTCCTCCTTGCACGCAGACACCCTCTCCGTCATAGGCCCAGCTTTGGTGCAGACTGTTTAAAAATAGCCCCTTTGGGCTCAAGCCCAGCGAGCTCACCGTCAGCATCTGCACTCACTTGGAGAAGTTCCCAGGCAGAAGACGGATGAGGCTTGCAGAAAGAGGGACGTGTCAGCCTGGCTCAGGGAGCTCAGGGTGACTAGAAGCTTCCTGGGCTGCTTCTGCTTCAAGATTCACCTTTGAACCTTCTCTGAAGGTGATGCCATCCAAGAGTCTGAGTTTCTTGACAAGGACCCCAACTGAAGCTTCTCTAGAACTGTTTCCTGTCTCTGAAACAAGGACATTGGACGCAATATGTTTGCGGGAGCTCTTCCAGTTGGGAGATGGAGTGTTGGCAGCTCCTGGACCCCAAAGCTGAGTCCCTGTTGTGCCCCCAGGTGGCCAGGCTCAGCTCAACACTTGCTCTCCCTTCTCCCTTCTTTATTTATTGTGATTTAATTTTAATTGATTTCATTTGTCACTTGCTACATGTCTCATGCATAACCATCAGCCACCTGAAAGACAGCTAGTATGCCTCAAGAACAGGATTTTCAATGTCATTTCATTGTAATTAAGTTACTCATCACCAAACATGTTGTGATTGAGTTGATTCCTCCTCCTAGTGACCCTAAAAGACAAAAGAGACTGCCCTGTAGGGTTTCCAAGGCTGTACATCTTTACAGAAACAGACTGCCACATCTTTCAGTCACAGAGCAGCTGGTGGATTTGAACCACCAACCTTTTGGTTAGCAGTCAAGTGCTTAGCCACTGAGCCACCAAGACTTCTAACAATAGGGATACTCACTGTAGTCAGACTCATAGCAACTCTCAGACAGAGTAGAATTGCCTCATAGATTTTCCAAGGCTGCAGTCTTTACAGAGGAGTCCTGGTGTGGTACTGGAAGACAAGCACAGGACCACAAGGTCAGTTTGAACCACAAGGTCAGTGGTTCAAACTCATCAGCCACTCCTCAGAAAAACTACACAGGATCTCTATGAGTTAGAACCTACTAGACAGCACTTAACAACAACAATCTTTATGGAAGCAGACAGACTCATCTTTCTCCCACTGAGCAGCTGATGGAATAAAACCAGGCCCCTTTTGATTAGGAGTCGAACACTTTATCTCTGCATCCCCGGGTTCCTTCATCATGCCCACTTACAGACATACCTTGGGTCATCTCCAAAGACCAATCAGGATCACATCCCCAGACACATGGAGAATATGATTCAATCCCTTCCAGCACAGAGAACATAACTGAAGGGAAAGGTGTGTGATGTTCCAAGCAATCTGAGTGCATAGAGACCCAGATAGGAAATAAGGCTCAGGTCCCTCTACCTCACTGAGCTGGGACTGGCCCTGGAACAGGAAAGTAGCTGAAGTGCATTGTATAGGTCTGAGGTGAGGAAAAAGGATCTCTTGCAACTCAACTCACTTTTCTGCCTCTCAGAACCCTTTCCAAAAGAACAACTAGATTCACAAATGCTACAACCTGGGAGCTAACATTCTCCATCCACAATGCCTCACTCTGAAAACCATAACACGATTTATATAATGAAGTGGAAAATATTAGCAAATGTTTTTTATGACTTCTGATAAGGATATTATTCTGTTCGGATGCATCCTAACTATAAAACTGCACAATGAACGTCAAGGCCAACAGAGTTATTCTTCTCTGAGAGGCAAATGATAATTGCTTTTTAAAAATATATGTACGCGTATGCTTCTAGTGTCTTTCTTATCTAAGTTATCTGTTTTAAAGAAGTAGTACTTGACTTTTTAAATTGCCTAATTTTTTGTTGTTCTACAAGGACTAACTCTGACTAAAATCGCTTTTTAAGAAAAATATTGCCACCCAGATGAGAAAGTAGCACTTCAGAAGAAAGTATCATAAGCATTTACTCCCCCAGATACTTGTAAATACAAAATCCAGAAATAAAGTTGGCCAATCTCTGGGGTTCAGAAGATGAGTTTGAGTCAACTTAGAAATTGCCTCTCAATCCTGGTTGTCCAGTATTGTATCAAGACTTGGGGGGACTCCTGGGCCCAGACAGTGACATAGCCACAAAGGACTAGCATGGACAGTGAAGTATCCAGCTGATAAGAAGTGAGGGGATATGCACAAGAATACACACACTTTCAGATAATACCCACTTGACCTGGCTTCAATGGCTGGATGATCAGAACTCAAGTAGAAGAAGAAGAGGAAAAAAAGAGTAATCTGATACAATTTGATGAACTTGACCTACACCTATGGATGCAGTGGCTCAAAAGAGGGTACAAATCTTTACAGCAAAGATCATTCCCACCCCCTCGATACACAAAGCAGACAGGGATGGGCAACTTGGACATTGGCTACCCAAAATGGGGGGAGCCTACAAAGGCAAGAAGTGACTGGCTTACAAGCTCTCAAGATGAAGCCTAGATCCAGAGGGCACAGAGGAAGATAGAATCTGCACTGAGTAGTATCCAATCTGTCTGGGTGGGACTGATGAAAGAAGATGCGGATAAGACTCTTTTGGTAAAATAATGAATAATTGCTATCAGGACTGATTGTGAGGGTTAGAAATGTAAAGGTAGATGTTTTGTAGCAAAAGGAGGGGAGTGGTTGACTTTGCAGTCCAGGAGCAGAGGTCCCTGGGACCATCAAGGGAGAAGAGTGGAGTGCAGGACCCTACCCAGAGAGCAGTGACTCCAGAGATGGAGGCAGAGACGATGTTGTGGAGACATGGAGCAGATGGAGCCTTTAGACCCAGAGAGGAAGAGGGGCTGTATGTTAATGACCGGTGGGCAGGCTTGCAGGGTATATCATTTGGTTGGTTGAGGCTGCATGGAGGGGATTGTAACCATGGCAATGAAATGATATATGATAGAATGAATGTAAAGCTAATGTTCTCCTATGTAAACTATCACATGTTGTTGTTGTCAGGTACCATCGAGTCGGAACCGACTCATAGCGACCCCATGCATAGCAGAACGAAACAATGTCTGATCCTGGGCCAACCTCACTACCGCTGCCACACTTGAGTTCATCAATGATGCCACCTTGCCAATCCATCTCGTTAGGGGTCTTCCTCTTTTTCTCTGACCCTCCACCTTACCCAGCATGACATCCTTCTCCAGCGACTGTTTCCTCCGGACAATATGTTCAAAGTATGAGAGACGAAGCTTAGCTATCCTGGCCTCCAAGGAGCACTCTGGCTGCACTTCTTCCAAAACAGATCTATTGGTTCTTTTGGCAGTCCATG
>NW_006408825.1:2569342-2570302 GCF_000296735.1 Chrysochloris asiatica
GCTCACAGCCCGATTCGTAACCACTACACTACCAGAGCTCTTATATATAGCCTCTCATTAATTACACATGTAGTTACCATCAAAACTTTTCCCTAAAAGGACCTTTCATATCTAGTGTTCCAAGCTATGAGTGCAGAAGGCAGTTTAACTTTTGTCCTCAGTTCCTGAGACTACTGTGTGAAAGCCAATCAGTCTAAGATGCTCAGTAGCCTCGGGAGGTATGATGTAACCAATCATAAGTGTGTGGTGAGTTCAATAAAGCTGCTAAACAATGAGGCTTGGAGAGCTTTCTGGCTGTTGAAAACATCTGAATCCATTCCAGACCTCACGCCATACGTTTCTTCATTTGTACACTTGTTTGGCTGTAATAATTCTGTAGTCCTAAGTACAGAGTTTTAAGTCTTTTTCACTTTCAGCAAGCAAGGTTGCATCATCTGCATATCCCAGGTTGTTAATGAGTCCTCCTCCAATCCTGATGCCATGGTTTTCTTCATGGAATGCAGCTTCTTGAATTATTTGCTCAGCATACATGTTGAATAAGTATGGTGAAAGAATACAACCCTGTCTCACAATTTTCTTAATTTTAATACATTCAGTGTTCCCATGTTCTGTTCGAACAACTGCTTCTTGTTCCAGGTACAGATGTCTAATGAGCACAATCAAGTGTTCTGCAATACTCATACTTTGCAATGTTGTTCATAGCTTGTCATGATCCACACAATCGAAAGACTTTGCATAGTCAACAAAGCACAGATAAACATGTTTCTGATATTCTATGGTTTCAGCCAAGTTCCATCAAACATCAGCAATGATATCCCTCATTCCACAGCCTCTTCTGAATCCGACTTGAATCTCTGGAAGTTCTCTGTCAACGTATATGATTGCAGCCATTTCTGAATTACCTTTACCAAAACTTTACTCGCATGGGATAACAAAGAGATTGTCCGATGATTTCCGCAT
>NW_006408825.1:2572220-2573222 GCF_000296735.1 Chrysochloris asiatica
TAGTGATGGTGGTGGTTTGCCATGGGGTTGGTTCTGACTCATAGAGACCCTGTACAGGGTTTCCAAGGAGCAGCTGGTGAGCTTGAACCACCAACCTTGCAGTTCAAATGACTTTGCAGTCTGACGCATTAGCCCACAGCACCACACCAGGACTCATACACAAGCCTAATTCAGAGTAATTCTGTTTTCCTACCGATAAAATGTTTCCTAGGGACAAATCTGTTTTTATTTTTGTTGTTGTTGTTTTACCTTTTTATTGTGAATTGAGTGAAGGTCTACAAAGCAGACCATCCATTTTATAGCCAACAAAGCACACACTTCGTTTCATCTCATCAATTGCAATCCCCTCCATGTAACATCACTTAGCCCACTTCCTCCCTGCGTTTCTTATTTCCATACCTTCTCTCTTACTCATCCATATGAATTTTGCCCTCTGTAAATCCTGCTCTTTTGATGTCCAATGGTTGACTATCATATGGTGTACATACCTCACTAGTGTTGCTGTCTCCCACCCCACTGAAATATACTTGTTAATAACTGTTATTTGGCTGAAATTTGAACCATGGTAGTGGGTTCAGTTCCTGACCAGAAGGGTGACCAAGGACCATAGTCTCAGGCTTTTCAGTACACTTGGTCTCTTTTTTTTAAATGATTTTGGTCCACATTTTCTCCCATTCTATCCAGGACCTTTTAATGTGCAGAGCAGCTGGAGACCAGGGTCATGAAGACTGATATTCACGTGGTCCATCAATCTGTTTGATTAACTGTTTCCAAGTGTCTTCAATTTTCATCAGCCTTCTTTCTTCCTCACATGACAAGATCAATGTTTGCACCTATCCCAGGCACTACTCACCAAAAGACGATGTAGAACATTCTCTTTATGGATTATGTCATGCCATTGACCATGTTGATCCAAGAACAATGAAGTCCTTGACAACTTCAATCTTTTCTCCGTTGATAAGAATGTTGTTTATTGGTCCAGTGGTGAGGATTTTTGTTTTT
>NW_006408825.1:2575186-2577101 GCF_000296735.1 Chrysochloris asiatica
CAATGTTGTCCATAGCTTGTCAGGATCCACACAATCGAAAGCCTTTGCATAGTCAGTAAAGCATAGGTAAACATCTTTCTGATATTCTCTGCTTTCAGCCAAGATCCACTGGACATCAGCAATGATATCTTTCGTTCCATGACAGGATAAAATAGGCTGTCTTAAATGGAGGGAAGAATTAATGGAAAACAAGGTAACCTCAACAGTGGGGTTGGGGTGGGGGGGTTTAGTTCATATGTTAGAGAGGGCAATACAAGAAGGGGGAGGAGGTGTAAGAACAAGATCTGAGAGGACTTTCTTCCTTCTAAGAAGCATTCTGTATCTCTTGTAATACAGACCCATTTGTTCTTCTGGCAGTCCATGATATTGTCAATATTCTTCTCCAATACCATAATTTAAATGCACCGATTGTTCTATGGTCTCCCTTACTAGTTGTTCAACTTTCACAGGCACATGATAAGATTGAAAATACCATGGCTTGGGTCAGGAACACCTTAGTCCTGAAACTGATATCTTTGCTCTTGTGCAGCAGAGTTGCCTAATTAACATGTCAGTTTGATTTCTTGACTTCTGCTTTCATGAGTATTGATTGTGGATCAAAGCAAAATAAAGTCTTGGACAACTTCAATTTTTCCTCCATTTATGATGATTTTATTTATTGGTCCAGTTGTGAGGGGTTTTGTGTTCTTTACATTGAGGTGTAAGTCATACTGAAGGCTGTGGTCTACGATTTGTATCAGTATTTTTAAGTCCTCTTTGCTTCCAGCAATAAAGGTTGTATCATTCACACATCACAGGTTATTAATGATTTTCCTCCAATCCTGATACCACATTCTTCACATAATGTTGTTTCTCAATTTATTTGCTCACAATAGAAACTTAATAAGTATGGTGAAAGTATATAACCCTGATATACACCTTTACTGATTTTAAACCATTCAGTATCCCCTTGATCTGTTCAAATGACTGCCTCTTGATCTATGTCCAGATTCCTCACGAGCACAATTAAGTGTGCTGAAATTCCCATTCTTCACAATAATAATATAACTGTAGGTATAGTTTTATAAAAAATATTAATCCACAATAAAAACAAACTTACAACACCTTGTAGTGATAAAGCAACACCATCATAAATGAAGAAAGAGTTGAAGTTTTCAGTGATTTCATTTTACTTGGATCCAAAACCAGCACCCGTGGAAGCAGAAGTTAAGAAATCAAGTGATGTGTTACATTGAGAAAGTCTGCCACAAAAGGCCTTTTTAAAGTGTTAAAAACCAAAGACACCACTTTGAAGACTAAGATGCACCTGATTCAAGCCATGATATTTTCAATCACCTTATGTGACTAGGAAAGCCAGACATGATGAAGGAAGCCAAAATGAATTGATACATTCAATTTTGATGCTGGCCTGCAATATTGAACATATTATGTTCAGCTAGAATTGTGTACAAATCAGTCTTAGAAAAGACACAACCAGAATGCTCCTTAGAAGAAAGAGTGGCAGGACTTTGATCTACTGAAGGCAGCTCATCAGGAAAGACCAGTTACTAGAAAAGGACATTATGTTTGGTCAAGGAGAGGGTCAGAGAGCATGAGGGATACCCTCAATGAGGTGAGCTGCAATAAAACAGTAGTCGCAGCAATGGGTTCAAACATAGCCATGATCATGAACTGGCACGGAACCAAGCAATGCTATACACATAGGGTCGCCATGATTCTAAACCAACTCAACGGCAACGTACAACCACAACCAATACATATGACATGGATACACCTCACGGATATTCTACTGGTGGGACAAGAGACACAAAAGAGTGCACACTGCTGGAAATCAGAACAAAGATTGTCTCTGGGGGAGGGGTGAGACAGGCTTAACTGGAAAAGTACTTTACAGAACATTTGTTGTTGTTGTTGT
>NW_006408825.1:2577201-2584545 GCF_000296735.1 Chrysochloris asiatica
TTTTGGAAGAAGTGCAGCCAGAGTGCTCCTTGGAGGCCAGGATGGCTAAGCTTCATCTCTCATACTGTGGACATATTGTCAGGCGAGAACAGTCACAGGAGAAGGATGTCATGTTGGGTAAGATGGAGGGTCAGAGAAAAAGAGGCAGACCCCTAACGAGATGGATCAGTCAGGTGACATCATTGATGGCGTCAAGTGTGGCGGTGGTAGTGAGGTTGGCCCAGGATCAGACATTGTATCGTTCTGCTGTGCATGGGGTTGCTATGAGTGAGTTCCGACTCGATGGCACCTGACAACAACAACAACAACATTGACCATGTTATTGTTTCTAAGTACTGTCAAGTTGATTCCAACTCACAGTGATCCTGTATAAGGTGTCTAAGGAGCAGATGATGGGTTTGAACTGCCGACCTTGTGGTATGCAATCCAGGGCTAATCCTACAGTGACACACAAGAAGTCCAATTGGCCATGGAGGACAAACATTCTTTTATGTATCTGCAGGAGTGCCTTTTCATTCTGTTGCTCATAGGGTCACTATGAGTCACAGCCAACTCGATGGTGCCCAATACAACAATGTGTAGGAGTGCCTTCATTTCCTAAGGGTACCATACTACAAAGACCACAAGTGGGAGGCTTTAAAGAACAGGAATCTATTCTCACATAGTTCTGAGTCTGGAAGCCATGCCAATTCCTTCTGAATGGTTGGATAGCTCTTTCAGGTGGCTGCTAGCCACCCTTGGTGTTCCTTTGCTGCTTGCAATGCAGCTGCCATCGTCGTCATAGTTGTCTGCCTTCCCCTCTGTGTGTGTGACTCATGCTATTATAAACCTCCACTCAGACAGGATTAGAAACTACCCTACTCCAGGGTCACACCACTAACCCAACTGATAACATCTGCAAAGAAAAACCCTATTTCCTCAAGCAAGGTCACAGCTGCAGGTACAGAGAGGAGGAAATCTGCATATTATTTTGTGGGTTAATGCGCTGGACTGTAAGATCAGTTTGAACAGCAAGGTCAGTAATTTCAAGCTCACCAATCGCTCCTAGGAAACCCAATACAGGGTCGCTATGAATCGGAACCAACTCGATGGCACTTCACAACAACAACAACATCCACCAGAACAAGAGGGTTGCATTCCATTAGCAGAGGCTGAAGTCAGGCATTCCATTAGTAGAGGCTGAAGTCAAGAGACAGATTAATCTTGCACTTTCTGAAAATTAAAATACACTGAAGATACTTGGCAGGACTGGTGGGCAGTGGTGGTTCAGGCGCAGTATTCTCGTCTTCTATGTGGCAGGTCTGGGTTCAGTTCCTCATACACAGCTGCCACCTACATGTCAGGGGAGACTTATGTGTTGTTGAGGTTGGACAGGTTTAAGCAGAGCTTCCAGACTAACACCAGGAAAAATGATTTTCAAAAGTTGATCAATGGAAACTCTATAGATAACATTCTAGAACTGATCATGGTATTGGAGCAAGACTAGGTAACAGTTTCTTCCACTGTATATGGAGTTGCCAAGAGTCTAACTGACTCCCTGACAGCTAACAACAGCTATAAGCAAGAGGAGGAAAGGAAAAATAAAAATATATCCCAGTACTTTGCCCATCAGACTTCTGGTGTGGCTCTGTAGGATCAACACTGGACTTCAAACCATAAGGTCGGTAGTTCAAACCCACCAGCTGCTCCTTAGAAACCCTATACAGGGTCACTAGGAGTTGGAACCGACAAGATGGCACTTAACAACAACACCTGTACCCATGAAAAGAGTTAGTGTTGTTACCATAAAACTTTCACCCTTTGAAGATTAAATAACAATTTCCTCTAGGTTTTCACTCACCAATCACCTACCCTCTGGATAAAAGGAGTCCATGCTGCCTCTGCCACCATCTTGACCTAAGACAAAAGGCCTTGGGCAGGTATGAAGGGTGATTTCTTTCACCCAGTCAGTGCCACACCCCAGGGAGTACAGAGAAGTTCTATAAGATGGAATATCCAGATGTCAAAACCATAACAGCTGTTGTATTTGTGACTCATGAGCTGTTTCTATAAAAGGCAATGCATCAATGCTCACCAAAATAATGCCACTTTTGCAAACAGGAAAATGAGGTACCGCAGACATTTTCACAGAGCCCTGGTGTGGCTCTATGGGTTAATACACTGGGTTGCAAAATCAGCTTGATCCACAAGCTGGTGGTTCAAGCTCACCAGCTGCTTCTCAGAAACCCTATACAGGGTCACTATGGGTTGGAAATGACTCCTTGGCACTTCACAACAGCAGACATTTTCATAAAGCATTCTTTTTCTTCTAAGGTATGACTGGAGATTGAACTTGTCCTTGGAAAAGTGTATCCTAATGCTCGTGTTCCCCAAATACATTAATGTCCTGCAGAGATATTTACAATGAAAATTTACACTTCAGCAAGATCAAGGACAAGCTTAAGCTCAAACATAAGTATAGAGATATAAAGGCATAATCCAGAAATATCATTTACTCCTACAATAAATATTAGCTCTCTCTAATCTCCAGGACCCATTCCCCACTTCCAAAGAAACTTGAGTGTTCTCTCAGTTAAACAAATATTCCTGTGGTTAGGAATACTATTTAATTCTCAAATCATGATGGAACAACACCGTACGTCTTAATTATGACCTCTATATTCAGACAAAATGATGTTTGACAGTAGGGGGAGTTTCTCATAATTTTTCCTAGTTAACAACTAATCTAAACTAAGCTAGAATTTTGTGTGTTCTTCCCCTCGTCACCTTCTGTGTATCTGAAAGTGTCCCATGCCTGCCGAGTGATTATCTGTCACCCAAACCCAAACCCAAACCTACTGTCATCAAGCCTTCTCTGTCCCATAGGACGGAAGACAAATGCCCCATAAGGTTTCCAATGCTGTCACCTTCATGGAAGAAGACGGTCTCATCTTTATCCCATCGAGCAGCTGGTGGGTTTGAACCACCTGCTTTTTGGTTAGCAGAAGGCACTTTAACCACTGCACTACTAGGGCTCCTTATTGCTCTGTCAGGGGGTTTCTTAGTGACAATAAAGATAAAACTGTCCCCCAAACTCTGTGTCTTAGTTCTCTAGGGCTTCCATAACACAAATGCCACTAATGAGTAGCTTTAAAGACACATATATTCATTTTCTCACACTTCAGGGTGTAGAAGTCTGAATTCGGGGAACCAGCTCAAGGGGAAGGCTCTCTTGCTATTGACTCTGGGGACAGGACCTTTGCCTACTTCAACTTCTGTAGCCCTTGGGCTCCTTGGTTTCTTGGAGATCTTTAATGTGGCATCTTCCCCACCCCATTTACGCTTCTTGTCTCTGTGGTCATACTGCTGTCTCAAACAAAGAAGTGACTAGGTTTAGGGACCCACTGTACACTGATGATTGTAGTTAGCTATTGTGCTTGAACTCATTGTTGCAGCCACTGAATCAATCTATCTCATTGAGGGTCTTTCTCTGTTTTTCTAATCCTCCACTTGACTAAGCATGGTATCCTTCTCCAGGGACTGGTACCTCCTGATAACATGTCCAACGTACGTGAGATGACATCTCTCCATTCTTACTTCTAAGGAACATTCTGGCTACAGAGAGATTTGTTCATTTCTCTGACAGCCGATGGTTGTCAAGATCAGGAGTTCTGGTACCATAGTGGCTACAAGTCAGGCTGTTAGCCTCAAATTCAGAAGTTCAAAACTACCAGTCGTTTGCAGGAGAAAGATGAGGCATTCTGCTCTTTTAAAGATTTTCAGCCTTGGCAACCCTATATAGGGTCATTATGAGTTGGAACCGACTCCACAGTACACCACCGTCACCATAGTATATGGTATAGTTATATTCTCCTCCAACACCACAATTCAAAGACACCAGTTCTTCTCCAGTCTTGTTCATTCATTGTTCAGCTTTCACATGCATATATGGTGATTAAAAATACCATAGGATCACATACTGAATGTTAGAGTTCCAACACATATTTTAGGGGGACATTATTGAACCTGTAACATTTTGTGTAGGGATTCTGAGAAAATGCAGGCAGAAGCTCAGAGCCCTATGGTATTGGCAACCTCCTCACTGACTAATTCCATAATGTGGTTGGTCTCCAGAGTGATTTCATCTGTGCCCTCACCTCCCTCCAAGGAGTGTGAGACCTAGTGGGGGCAGATGTACTGGATTGGGATGCACCGAGAATCCCCTGCTTACACAACAAATCTATAGAGCTGTTTGGATCAGACCCCGCTGAAACCTCCACAAACAAAATGGTGACTCAGTGACAAATGTTGAAGCCCCTGGCACTCTCCACCATGAGAACCACACAAATACAGTCCTAGAGATTCAGAGTCATTCTGCATGGACCTTGGGTTAGGACCCTGTCTCTTTAAAACTTGAATTGTTGTTATTATGTGCTATAGAGTCTGTTCTGACCCAGAGCGACCCTGTATAGGGTTTCATAGGAATAGCTGGTAGGTTTGAACTGCCTATCTTGTGGTTCAAACTGACCTTGAGATCGTGTGCTTATCCTACGGCACCATGCCAAGACTTCAATTCAACCAATGTGGTTATGGACCACCAAATAGTGTTAGACCACTTGGTAGCAGAGCAGGGTAGAGTATGTGCCCTACCTAGCACTTGATACACTTAGGTTAACACCTCAAGGGACATCGAGATTAGGGCCAACAACAGGAAAGACAGCCCAGTGCCAGACAAGCCAGAGTATATGGAACCAAATCACGAGACCTGGCTCTTTTTTTACTTAAAGACCCTTGGTAGCCATTTTCTTGCTATTAATTTTTGGCCCATGGATACTCAGGTTACTAGTTAGGGTTGCATCTTCAAGATTGCAGCAGTTTCAAACTAAGCTTATAGTCATGCAAGGTTTGCAGCCTATCCCAAAGGAATAGTCCCATAGGCATTCAGAATATTGGAGCAGTCAACCAGAGGGTTCGACTCTATCGAATAGGAAATACAAATGACTATTTTCAGATTGATGAAAATACAGAGAAAAGAGGCTTCCTTCCATGTTCCTTCAAAGAATGATGAGTGTGAAATCTCTCAGGGGGAGGTGAGATGGGAAAAGAGGGTCCAAAAATCAGGCTTAAACATGGGTCACTTATAGGCTGAAATCTTTTGACCCACATTCTGAGGAGTGTTGAAGCCTATTTCTCTACCTGATTGGGCAATTGTAAGATACACAGACCTGCCTGGGGTACACAGCTGAACAGCCACATCCTGGGACTTGCCATTCAGGAAGACCACCCATAAAAATTATGTATTTTGACTTCCTTGTGAGATCTTTTGCAGGTCAGACTAGTTTACCTAGTGCCCTAGTCATAACTTTAAAAGACAAAACTCCTACTGGGAAAAATGCCAACTGAGAGGGAAGAAGTCATCACATCAAGGATCAATCCCATCCCCTCTGTATACAAGGAAGATAGGACGGGCAACTTAGACATTGGCTACCTAAGATGAGGGGGCACTAAAGGCACGAAGTGACTGGCTTACAAGTTTTCAAGAGGAAGTTTAGTTTAAGAGTATGTGGGGGAAGAAAGAGTATGCAATGAATAGGTTTCATCTTGTCTAGAAAGGGTCTGGTGAAAAGAGATGAGGATAAGATTCTTATGATTCAATAGTGAGTAATTGTTATCATGACTAATTGCAAGTGTCACAATGATAAAGGTAGAAGTTTAGTAACAAAAACGGGGGAATAGTTAATCTTACAGTACAGAAACAGAGTACCCTAGGACCATCAAGGGGGAAGAGCACAAGTGGAATGTGGGACTTTATCCAGAGAAGCAGCGACACCAGAGATGGAGGCAGAGATGGGGACATGGAAAGAGAACACAGCTGAGGACTCTGGAATCCTAGAAAGAGAGGGGCTGAGAGCTGGTGGCTAGGAGGCAGACGTATAGAATGTGCCCTTTGGTTGTTTAAATTATTATATTTTCCTGAGTGTCTTTGTATACCTGCACCCCAACCTCCCCCGCAAAAAAACAAAAACAAAAACACAGGGAATGGAAGAAAATACTGTTGAATGAAGATGCACGAGAGAGATTGTAAACCTGATAATGAAACAATGATGTAAAACCAATGTTCTCCCATGCCCATGTAAATTATCACTCAGTTCACACACAAAAAAAAAAACAAAAAAAAGAAGAAGAAAAAGTGCAGTTTCTCAGAACTACCCTGAATCAAAATCCTAAAAAAAAAGCAAAAACGCCCTAATGGGTCAAAGGATAATGCCAGCCCCTGAGAGGAGTCTGAACTAGGGTCCCAAAGCACCACCCAGGCTCAGCATCCCAGAGTAAGTTCAGTCAACTCCTTCCAGAAGTTTTTGCAGTAGAATCCATCTTCAAGGAACACTGCTCATGAACCCAATTAGTGTGGTGTCTCCAGAGTGGACCATTTTCCGGAGATCCCCACCTATCTATATGAATAAACATAACATCTTTTCCCTACCCAAAGCCTTTTAAACCACAAGTCCAAGGTGCATTGATGGAATTGGCAAAGAACAAGGCTCCAGGAATTGATTGAATAAAAATTGAAATCATTCAAGAAAGTGAAGCAGCACTAGAAGCACTCACTCATCTCTGCCAAGAAATTTGTAAGACAACTATCTGGCCAACTGATTGGAAGAGATCCATATCTGTGCCCATTCCAAAGAGAGGTGACCCTATGGAATGCAGAAATCATCGGATATTCACTTTGATATCCCATGTGAGTAAAGTTTTACTAAAGATAATACAGAAATGGCTGCAAGCATACATTGACAGAGAACTTCCAGAGGTTCAAGCTGAATTCAGAAGAGATTGTGTAACGAGGGATATTATTGCTGATGTCTGATGGATCTTGACTGAAAGCAGAGAATATCAAAAAGATGTTTACCTGTGCTTTATTGACTATGCAAAGGCTTTCGACTGTGTGGATCATGAAAAGCTATGGACAACATTGAGAAGTATGAGTATTCCAGAACACTTACTTGTGCTCATGAGGAATCTGTACCTGGACCAAAAAGAAGTTGTTCGAATAGAACATGGGAACACTGAATGTTTGCAAATGACAAAAGATGTGCAACAGGGTTGTAGTCTTTCACCTTACTTATTCAACCTGTATGCTGAGCAAATAATCTGAGAAGATGGGTTCTATGAAGAAAAATGGGGCATCAGGATTAGAGGAAGACTCATTAACAACCTGTGATATGCAGATGATACAACCTTGCTCGCTGAAAGTGAAGAGGACTTAAAATATTTACTGATGAAGATCAAAGAGCACAGCCTTTTGTATGGATTGCATCTCAATGTAAAGAAAACAAAAATCCTCACCACTGGACCAATAAACAA
>NW_006408825.1:2590035-2595830 GCF_000296735.1 Chrysochloris asiatica
GCAATACGTCGTCTGATCTCTTGACTGCTACTTCCGCGAGTGTTGATAGTTGATCCAAGAAGAATGAAGTCCTTGACAACTTCAATCTTTTCTCCATTAATAAGAACATTTAGGAGTGATGAAAATACTCTACAGGATAATGAGGTATACAGTACACACATTATACATTTTTCAAAACATACAGAGCTGTCCAGTTAAGATCTGTACACATCACTGTCTATAAATTAATCCTCTATTTCAAAGAGGTTTTTTAAATATATTATTTTTGAGCACTACATCTTCAAGGTTGTTTTCAATGATATTTTTCAAAGCTGACATGGGAGACTAAGTCAGACATTAACTCATCTACTACTGGTAAGATAAATAACAACAACTAAGCTCAAAGAACTTCATAATATTCTAATGCTTTGAAACTGCATCCTACAAGTATACATGCTCTCAGCTTTGACTAATTATAATAGTTCACTCAACACCCCTTAGCTGTGCCAGGAAGCAGAATTGACTTTCCTTTCTCAGAATACTATATTTGGACCTATATTTAGACCTTTCACACAAGGAAATCATATTTAAGGTAGCGTGGAATAGAGACACTACCTTGCCACACAATATCAGCTGTCATTTCACACTTTCACATAACCAGAACGTAACTGTCTTTGCCTCAAGCAAAGATGAAAAGGACAGGGAAGATGAGATGATTATCTCTGGAAATCTCTTCAGGACCAGGCAGCCTCTTTTTCAGAAACGAGTATGTGACTCATTTCCTCACTAAGCATTCCTTTAACTGCCAGAGAAAATCTCTCCTTCGTAATTATACAGCTGTCACAGGTAACTTCTCTGTTCACAAAGGTAAGTCTAGTCCACGAGGAACACCTCAGGGATTGTCACGCTGATTGTTTGTGCAGTTACTCCGCCAGGGAGTCCACAAACAAGCCAATGGCTGTACTTGACCACTTAACTTCCGGAGGTCATGAATGAAGTGATTTAGGATGAGACCACCAGCTCTCTGCAGTTGCTGGAGTGTTGGTGGAGAGGAAGAGGCTGGGGGTCTGAGCAGTCCAAGGGTACCAAGGCTTTAGCCTCCCCAGGACTGACAGCAGCATAGCTCCAGGTATGGGCTTGGATGCTTCAGCTCAGGATGCCAGGAGCTAAGGTCACTCCTCTTCCTGGTTGCTTTTTTGTTTTTGTTGTTAAGTGCCCTTGAGTAAGTTCCAAGTCATATCTTCTGTATCTTTCCAAGGAGCAGTTGGTGGATTTAAACTGCTGACCTTGCAGTTAGCAGCCCAATGCATAACCCATGAGGCTACCAGAGCTCCTTTAGCTACTTTAGCACCGCCATTTCTCATGCCACTCCTCCAACACTTCAGAACCTTTGCAATTGACTTTCCAGATCAAATCTCTACTTTTTAAGTACCTGGAAACCCTAGGTGGCAAATCCACCACTACAGAATCAATTCCAGCTAGTAGTGACCCTATAGAACAGAATAGAATGGTCCCCACACGGTTTCCAAGGCTGTAATTTTTACAGAAGTAGACTTGCACACCTTTCAAGACACCAACCTTTCAGTTCGCAAGTGAACAGGCCTCTTCCCCTGGGTGGTTCATGCTCAACTTCTAACAGATAGGCTGGAGAGTTGTGTTCACTCAGAGGCACCTTTGAGAAAGACCTGGTGTTCTACTGTCTATAAAACTCAGCTAATGATAACCCTAGGGAGCACAGTTGACACAATGTCGCCATCTGACACAATGACGCCATCTGACACAATGGCGCCATCATGAATTGAACTCAACTTGAAGACAGCTGGTAACTGGCTGAAGCACTGAACATGCATGTCTGTGTTCTTGATGGCCACCTAATCAGCTTTGAACACAGTGATGGTGCTTGCACCATGGAAATGGGGAAAGTGCAGTCAGTGACAAGCAGCTGCCTGAGTTTCCTAGTTATCACCGCCTGTGGCTACCTGAGATAAAGAACCCGTGGGAGGATGCTTTGTGAGAGTAAGTCACTGCTGCACTGGACACTGAAGTGGGACAAATGAAGATTGGACTAGAGTGCTGGGCTGGGCTGCCCCTGACTGCAGGACACGTCTTGTCTTCAAGAAAGAAAAAGGACAAGCTCAGGAGTTTAAACTCTTGGCTCAAGAACAGTCCGAACACTAGACAGTGGCATCCCTGAAAGGTTTTCATAATTCTTATGGTTGTTGGACAGATACAGCTGAAAATCAGCCTCAAAATCTGAGCCTTGCAGTTGCAGAATGAGAACGTACGCTGAGTTCACATCTTTGCTGAAGCTCTTATGAGAGTGTTGATTGTAACGGGTCGGAATGAAGATATCTGGGTTATTGATATCTGCAACCCCAAGACCCCTTGGGCTTCTCTTGCCATAGCCAAAGTAGTTTCTCCTTGCTGGCCTTCCTGTGTTACTCTCACTGGGTGTCTGCATTTCTAAAGAGCCGGAATGACAAAAGAGCCCAGGCATTGATCACTGATAATGATCCCTCCTGAATATCATGATCTTATGCTTAGAGCTTGAACACACAGAATACCTGAGAGTGTTCTTGCATGGAGAATAGCTTTCATTACTTACAAAGATAGAAGGCAGACAGCATTCTACAGGAAGAGTTCCGTGATGGAGAGGGAAATTTCTTCTACATGGGCCCTGTACTGCACCACAGTGGAGGGATCCAAAGGGAGCAGTTTCACAGCTGGCCACCCCTAGCTTCTGAGGCTGCTTTGATAGAAATGAAGACTTCTTCAGGCATGCCTTCACCTGGGGCCATAGGCAAGGGACTCAAAAGGAGGTCTACCTTTAGCTGGCCCCCTCTGGCTACATAGCTAAAAACCAAAACCAAACCCACAGCCATTGATTGAGCCGTTGTGACTCAAAGCAAATCTACATAGGGTTCTGAGGCTGTAAGTGTCTTTGGGAACAGAAACCCTCTTCTTTTTCCTGTGAAGAGGTTGATGGATTCAAACTGCTGATCTGTGCTTAACAACCCAATGTGTAACCCCTCTGCCACCAGGACTACTGGGTAGATAGTTAGGTAGCCTGAAAAACTCAGCTATACCTGCTTCCACCTGCTACACAGGACCCAAGGGAGCCCCAAACTTCCCCTCACCCCCAGCGATTTCTATAGCCCAAAGCCTGTACTGTATGATTCACTATATGGGGTGTCATGGAGTTTTTTCTACGTAATCACCTTAGGAGATGGGGTGGGGGGAGACAGTTTATTCTAATATCTGTTGGGACTCCCAACTCATTTATACACATTTAAGCGGACTCCTGACGTGGCGCTGTAGGATCAGCACTAGACTGCGAACCACAAGGTCAGCAGTTTAAAACCCCCAGCTGCTCCTCAGAAACCCTACACAGGGTCACTGTGAGTCAGAAACTGGCGAGCATTTAATAACAACAACAAAGTGTTGTTTGGCTTTGTGTGTGTGTGTTTCAAGGCACTTTGATTGCTCAGGAATTCCAAGGACTGTTTTCAAAAACCAGAGACAAAAGGCCAAGCTTGGTTCTTTGTTCCACATTTCCTTTTTTTAATAGATGAATTTTGTTACCTCTCAGAAGGAGCACCAATAGGTCTTAGGGATGGATCATCCTGCCTCATACCCATAGCTGGACAACTCATAGTTCATATTCATCAGCCTATTGAATAATTCCCTTTACAGAGACATTGATACCATCCAAAAATATTCAGATGCCCTTGTTTTTATCTGTTGTGGCTTGCTGACTTAAAGCAGATGAATTTGATACAAGTTCAATGTCGTTTCCTTCATTCTGGAATTGAGATATTGAATAAGCAACATCTGGATTCATCGGAACCCTCCAGATGTGTTTTTTACCCAAGAAGTTTCAGGTTTTAACAAAAGATCCACTTTTCTGAAGAACAGCGCTGAGGTCTGTGAGCGTAGTCAGACCTCATCTTACATTGGAAGCGGTGTAACTCCCTGGATCGTGTTCCTCATATGACTGCAGACGTGTGAACTGTAGCCAGAGTCTTGTTATTTTCCCTCCATTTATCAACACAATGCCTCTTCTTTTTTCTTTCTGAGGAGACTAAGTTCTACCTTGATATGACTGAAGTCCCATATTGACATTTTCCGGATTGCTAACAATCTAACTGCTGAGAACAGTCTTCATTCTCGCAGCAGATTTGGCAAGCCCAGACTGTTCCTTCCACCACTCGTTTGTCAGTTTGGTGGCTTTCGTGTTGCTGTTATTCTGGAAGCTCTGCCACTGGTGATTTGAATACCAGCCGGGTCACCCATGGTAGACAGGTCTCAGTGAAGCATCCAGATTAAGGCAGACTAGAAGGAGACACAGATTACTTCTTAAATGTTTCAAAAAGATTGAAGTCGTCTAAGATTTCATTCTGCTTGAATCTACCATCATCACTCATGGAAGCAGTGGTCAAGAGATCAAATGATACATCGTATTAGGCAAATCATCTGCACTTTAAATCTTTAATGTGTTCAAGAGCAAAGATGTCCGTTTGAGGACTAAGGTGCTCCTGACCCTAGCCATGGTATTTTCAATAAACTCATATGCATGTGAAAATTGGACAGTGAATAAGGAAGATCGGGGAAGAATTGATGCATTTGAGTTATGGTGTTGGAGAAGAACACACAAATCTGTGTTGGAAGAAGTACACCCAGAATGTTCCTTAAAAGCCAAGATTGCCAGACTTTGTCTCTAATACTTCAGACATATTATCAGGAGGGACCAGTGCCTGGAAAAAGATATCTTGCCTGGTAAAGTAGAGGGTCGGCGAAAAAAAACACCAGCTACGTGGATTAGCACAGTGGCAACAGCAGGGGACTCAAGTGTACCGATGGTTTTGAGGATGGCACAGAACCGCATAGTGTCTTATTCTGTGTGCATAAGGTTTTTATGAATCAGAACCAACTCAATGGCACCTAACAACAACAACAACATACTGTTCTCACCCAAAGAAGTTGCCTTTCAACAGAATTCCTGTTCTCCTCAAGATCTACCCTCCCCTCCCTTTCACCATCAAACCCATAATCAGAATCAGGGCCCAGCATGTTTCACAGGAACAACGTCATGTCTGACCCAGGAGGGGATCATTTATGCTCGTAATCCAAAAGAATTTCACTGTCTTTCTTGTTAGCCCATTTGTATGAAAGCTCTACTTAAACCGATTTAGCATTACGCTGTTGTTAGTGGTGTGGTGTGGTGAGGTGCTGTTGAGTTGGTTCCTACTCTTAGTGACCCTGCGTACAACCAAACAAAAGCTACTCAGTCCTGCGCCATTCTCACAACCTTTGTTATGTGTGAGCCCAGAGTTGCTGCCACTGTGTCAGTCCATCTCATTGGGGGTCTTCCTCTTTTTTACTGACCCTCCACTTTACCAAACATGATGTCCTTCTCCAGCGACTGGTCCCTCCTGATCACATGTCCATCTTCACTTGGAAGGGGTACCCTGGCTGTACTGCTTTCAAGACAGATTGTTCACTCTCCTGGCAGTCTGTGCAGCGATGTGCTAACTCCCCTGACAGACACGTGATGGTTGTGCATAGATACTCTGGGCAGGAATCAAACCCGGCTTCCCTCCTGAGAGGCGGGGATCCTACTATTGAGCCAGCATCGCCCTTGATCTGTAACAGGAGATAAAGAAGCTGCTTCTTTGAATCTTCGAAGGGCTCCTTGTTAAAGCAACTTACACAACACATGTTATTGAAAACATCAGTATTCCTAGGGAGCTATACATTATCTTCAATCTCATATCAATTTGTTGTTGTTGTTAGTTGTCTATGAGTCAACTCCATCT
>NW_006408825.1:2595930-2596889 GCF_000296735.1 Chrysochloris asiatica
ATCAATGGAGAAAAGATTGAAGTTGTCAAGGACTTCATTCTTCTTGGATCAACTATCAACACTCATGGAAGCAGCACTCAAGAAATCAAACGATGGGAGAACAAACAAGATGGCAGATCGGGTAGATGTGCAGTGAGGAGCTCCATCAGCAACAACACAGAATACTGGACCAAGCAGGCTCAGGGGATGGTGCCAGAATTCTGAACCAATATAAAGGAATATTTAGAAGGTTGGAAGGCTTACAGTTAGGGGAATTTGTAACAGACACAAGAAATCCATTGCTTTCTAATCCAAGATGCTCAGCTGCTCACAGAGCGGCCATCTTGGGTGAGACCACACAGGGGAAGGATCAGAGTAGCCAAGGACACCTTTTATTATCTGTCCACTGGTCTCTTGCAGGCTGTGTCCCTCCATTCAGATGACTAGAGGGGGTGCCTGAGTGAACATCGCACCCCACCCTCGGAGGGGTCTACTACACATGCGCACAGATCTCCTCGAAAAGTAAAATGACAGTTTCCACTTAAAACCAAATGGCAGTACAAAATGGCCACAGCCATCCTGAACTGTTTATCACTAGAAAAAAAAGGCCTGAACAGGGATTGTGGAGCAGGACAGGCAGACTAAAAAGGAAATAGGCTGAAAATTAACTCCTGAGTTACATCACAATGAACAGCAGTAGCATCTTGAAATTTCTCAGGAAGAAGAGTGAAAAAGGAAGCCCATCTCCTTATCACATCTGCCTTGAGGTAATCAAAAAGCATAAAAAAATACCAAAATACACACCCATTTAAGTATTAAGGCCACAGATAACTCCTGAATATGCCCAAAACACAGAAACAGATGACCATATCAGCACATGTCCACAAACAAGATAAAGTGACTGAGGCAAATGAGCTGGAAGTAGACCTACACTCCATACTGGAAGATGGGCAGGCTTTGGAAATGCCTGATAAGGAATT
>NW_006408825.1:2606279-2613175 GCF_000296735.1 Chrysochloris asiatica
CGACTCTATCCATAGACACATTTATGGATTACCAAAATCTCCTCCAGAGCCCAACACCAACCCTTCTCAACACAGCACTGTTTGTTGTTGTTGTTGGGTGCCATTGAGTCAGTTCTGACTCATAGTGAGCCTGTATAGGGTTTCTGAGAAGCAGCTGGTGGGTTTGAACAGCGGATATTGCACTTAGCAGTCCAGTGCTTATCCTACAACATCACACCAGGACTCCACAGTACTGCTTTTGTTGTAGTTAAGTGCTGTCAAGTCAGTTTCAACTCATAGTCACTCTGTATAGGGTTTCCAAGGAGCGGCTGGTGAGCTTGAACCGCTGACCTTGCAGTTCAAACTGACCTCTCAGTCCAACAAATTAACCCGCAGGACCACATCAGGACTCTTCTAATAACTGATCCAACTTAATGGGAATGAAGCCGATTGACCATCCAGAGTTGGGTTTTGATGTAAAAGAGCTGGTGGGAATGGTCAACTGAAGTAAAAGGCAGTATGCGTGCAGTGAGCTAGGGAGGAACGTGCAGTCAATAAGCCGAACACGGTTTCAAGACAGAGTTGAGTTTAAGAGTGTGTGTGGTGGGGGGGAGATAGAGTCCCACTGAATAGTTTTCTTCTTGTCTCGATGGGTCTGGTGAAAAGAGATGAGGATAAGATTCTTATGATTCAATAGTGAGTAATTGTTAGTATGACTAATTGCGACTGTCACAATTATAAAAGTAGAAGTTTTGTAACAAAAATGGGGGAATAGTTAATCTTACAGTCCAGAAACAGAGGATTCTAGGACCATCAAGGGAGAAGAGCACAAGCAGAATGCGGGACCTTATTCAGAGAAGCAGCGATGTCCGAGAGGGAGGCAGAGATGGGGTCATGGAGAGGGGGAGCAGCTGAGGACTCTAGATTCATGGAAAAAGAGGGACTGAGAGCTGGTGGCCAGTATGCAGACTTGCAGAATGTGTCCTTTGATGGTGTAAATTATTATATATGCCTGGGTAGTAAAAAAAAAAGAGCTAAAATGAATATAGAGAAATTCTGTTAACTGATGGTACATGGAGGGGATTATAACCATTGTAATGAAACAAAGTGTATGATTGTTGAATATAGAACTGATTATTTGTCCTGTAAACTTTCTCTCAATTCACAATAAAAACTTAAAAATCAATAAATAAATAATGTGAACCAGTGGAGCGTTCCCTGTGTCCAGACACTGTCCCAAGGAAGGACTGTCTACACTGGATGGAAGGTGTCTACGTTAGGGTTCTTGGTTCTAAACAACAAAGTCCAACCTAGCTATTGCAACCAAAAGGGGAGTCGTAGGTGTCACTCCAAGAGTCTCCGAGAGGGCTCAGAATTGGAATTGGAGGCCACACAGTCAGAAACCGTACCCAAGCCGTAGCACTGGAGCAATCCAAGAGAGACCCTCCTCCTCCAGGCACTAGAGATGGGGCCAGCAATATGGTGCTCCAGAGCCCATGAGGACATCCTGTCCCTGAAAGCAGAACAGCAAGGCACCTTCTGGTCGAGTGCCACCAGCTCAGTGCATGTGCCTGACCGCAAGGGTGACCTGTCCACTAGCACCTTTGGCTGACCCATATTCCTATGGGCAGTGATTCTTCAGTGCCTCAGTTACTCTTCTATAAAGTGAGGATATCTTGACATGGTGTGGCTGATGTTTTATGAGATTGAGACTGGTAAGAAAGTAGGCCTTCAAGGTATAGATTCCATACTATGGAATCCCCTTGTAGTAAACATTCTGGCCATTGGTTCTGGCTCCTAATAACCAGATCACATCTGAGACCAAAGTGTGGGAGGGCTGACCAGACCTGTGGATTTAGAGTGGATTGGCCTGAAGAGGTCCAATGTAATCTGTCATGGCCATGTGCTGAGGACAATTAAAGTCTTGGAAGACGAGGCTCATTGGAGCTTCCTGGGAGGTAAAAGTAAACATCTGTTCTGGGCCATGCATGGAAGCTTGCAACGCAACCCTTCCCCAGTCTTGCCTTAGGTTTTCCTAGTTTTTCTTCTGTGTCCCTTCCCTCAAGTTTGTGACTTGTCCCATTGGATTACTGGATTTAACAAAGGGAGGGTCAGTGTCTGTTGACCTAGCCCTAGGCTAATGAATGAGGGTGAGAGAGAGGGCTCTGTGGAGGAGATGGGTGTCAACTGAATAGGGAAGAGAAGTTGAGGTTTCTGCAGGATGCAGTTGGCATGTGGAGTGGTGCTAAGTCTCCACCATACACCTGACCTCAGAGGTGTATGATCTTAGTCCCCCTGTAATGGTGTATTCCAACTGGTATAGCGAACAGGGCTAGTCAAAAAGAGCATCCTGATAATGCTAGGACTAACTGGAAGTTTTGGGGTACAGTCCTTTGAAGTAAAAAATAAATGGGCAACCCTTAGCTTTGTAGATCTTGATTTAAAAACGGCAGCTAGAGATAGCTGGTACCCAAGATCATTCATACCTGTATGGAAGTAGCCATTGGCAGGTAAGGCAGTCCCCAAATGCTCAGTTATGTGGGATAACTAGTTCTTCTTGCTCCCTTCCTCTCACGACCCCCTCGGTACTACAGAGATTCCCTAACCATGTATGTCCCTTCCCTGCTATAGAGCTTCCAAAAGGAGGGGGCTGTGGAGATTCAGACTTGTTTTCTGTGATCATTTTATGTAGCTAAACACACAACTGCAAACTTAATCTTTAATAAACTGATTAAATTTTTTTTTGCTAATATTTTTTCATTATAACTACAATGCTTACCTTTTCAAACGATGTGAAAATCAAATGAAAGGAAATAATGACGACAAAAATGTAACCTCTACACAGTGTTCATAGATGTCCCTGGAGAAGGACACACTATTTGGTAACGCGGAGGGTCTGCGCAGAACAGGAAGAGCCTCCAGGAGATGGACTGACACCACAGAGATTGTGAGGATGGTACAGGACTGGGTGGTGTTTTGTGCTGTGGTGCATACGGTCGCTATGAGGCTATGAGGTGAAACTGACTCTGAGGTGGAGGAGGCAGAGGGCCCTAACAGCAGCCCTCATGCTGCATTCTCAGAGCTGTGTAGGCTCACTCCCCTGCTAGAGTTGAACTTTGCAGTATTTCCAGAGATGATGGAAGAAGAACTCTTTTCCCCACCTGTGCCCCCATCCTCCTACTGCTGAAGAAAATTGGGGAGCCACGAGTTGGAGAAGAGTGAGAACACCTACCTGATCTAGCAGAAAGGTAACCGTGTGCTTTCTTTTTATGTTTTCTCCTATGTACACCTTCATTGTTATCACAGACACCATGGCCAGCACATTCTCCCACTGAGTCCGTTCTGACTCATAACAGCCCTATAGGGACACAGCAGAACTGTGCTTTAGCGTTTCTGAGACTCTAAGTCTTTACTGAAGCAGACACCCCATCTTTCTCCCCAGGAGCATCTGGTGGGTTTGACTTATAGCCGCAGTGTGGTTATCATTTTACACTCTTCATTCTCACTTAAAATGATCACATGTAGCATAAATATTTCCATTTTTCAATATAATCTTCATAACTATCGAGATTTTTGCTGCATTGCATATCCACCAGTGAATTAGGCATGATTTACTTAGTGCGTCCCCTCTTGTAGTAAATTTAGGTCATCTTCAATTTTGGAACTAAAACTTGGCTTTAGCATCTTAAGGAGGCAATCAGAGAGTGTGTAGTAGCTAGGTGATCATGAAGATGACCATTATCCATGTCCCTATTTCCTGACCAGTGTCAGTTTAATGTCTTGTCCCAGCAATAGTTCTCTCCATCTCAAAACAACAGCAACCAAAAAACTGCACTCTTTTATATCTCCATATGACAAATAGAATGGTGGTGGCAGTTATGAACTGTGGAGAGGTTTTGACCCATAGCGACACTGTATAGGGTTTCTGAGGCTGTAAATCTTTATGGGAGCAGAAAGCCTCATCTTTCTTCCACAGAACATATGGTATTTTTGATCTGCTGACCTTGAGGTTAGCAGCCTGATTTATAATCACCCTGCTACCAGACCTCCTCATGGTTAGTAGCCCGATTTGTAACCCACCATGCTACCAGAGCTCAACAAATTGTATAGTCCCCCTGATAACGATGCCAATCTGCTCAGCTATTCCCAAACCACAGGCGTGGACATCAGTGTTTCAGGGAGGACAGTCACCTTCAGTGCTACAAGCATTTCTCCAGGGGCAGCTCTGTGAGGATGAAACCCGAAACCAGAGCCTGTCCTGTGCTTCATGTCCCAAGGGCTACTGGTAAATCAGAGGACCCATGTGGGACCAGTGGGCCTCCCATCACCTGGCTAAGTAGGGACAGGGTTGGGCCTCTTTGAGACTTGGTTTCTCCAACCATAAAATGGATCCGATAAAACCTGAGGTGGCATCTGTGGAACTTAAATGACCACACATGTGATTCCTGTCTATCCCCCATCAACCCCAACTTTCACCCTTTTATGCCTCCTTCCTCCCTTGTTGGCACAATGCGTTAAGCGGTGGGCTTCTAACTTCAAGTCTGGCAGTTCAAACCCACAAGCCACTCCACAGAAGAAAGATGAGGCAGTCTGTGTCTGTAAAGCAGAATTGCAGGCCCTGGAAGTCTGTGGAGCAGTTCCACTCTGCCCTATGGGTTGGAATGGAATCGATGGTAGTGGCCTTGGGCTTGTTTTTTTTCCTCCCTTGTTAAATGAGCTCACAGTACTTTACAAGCAAGCACTGTCATTTTGCTTCCCATCATGTCTTAAAATATAAAACTGGCTCAAACTATTTCTATGCACACTAGAGGATCAGGACAAAACTGAGGTCTGCTGAGACCAAAAGAACTAGATGGTGCCCAACGGTCACTACCAACTGTTCCTACAGGGATGGCATTACAAGGTCCTGGATACAGTGGGGGAAAAGGAGGAACAAAACTCAAAATTATAAAAATAAACCTGGCTTACTGGTCAGAAAGACACTGGAGGAAGCCCTCGACCACCCATCAGGTCTGGAAAGCAACTCACCCTCGTGGCCCAATTTTCAGGCAAGCAGTAGATAGGTATATCGGGAGCACAACACAACCAAGGTGTGCTCACCATGGAATGATCAATCGTTCAAAACCAAAAGGGCAACTTTCACCTGAGGCCAAAAAGTGTGGAAGAGATGGGAAGGTGGGTAGGATAGAAACAGGAGCCACAGGGAGGGGGTGGAGAAGGACTGCAGTCATTGAGATGAAACAAAGTGTTTAATCATTTGTTGAATATAAAATATAATCTTTTCTATAAACCTTCACTCAATTCACAATATAAAGGTGTTTTAAGGAGAAAAACACACACACACACACAAAAAAATATATATATGAGTCCTGGTGTGGTGCTGTGGGATAAAGCACTGGGCCACAAGGTAGGTTCAAACTACAAGGTCTGCGCTTCAAACTCACCAGCTGCTCCTCGGAAACCCTATACAGGGTCACTTTGAGTCGGCTCTGACTCTACTGCACTTAACAATAAGGCTAATGACAGGTGATTGCATTTCACTGGAGCAGAGTCGTGTATTATATATATAATTTATAAATATCATATTTTTATTTATATATATAATACACGACTCTGCTCCAGTGAAATGCAATCACCTGTCATTAGCCTTACCTGGACCACTGTGTCTCCTCCAACCCCATCCACCTTAAACCAAATGGTCAGATGCAGCCCCACACAAGGTAGCCTTTACAGCTGGCCAGTTCTCTAAGCGACGCCCCTAGGGTGCAGGCTCTCCTGGACATTCACCCAAGAGGTGGGCTAGCATTCATCCCTCCTTCTCCTGTTAGACTTGCCGGGAAAATCCACTCCACACCAGCCCATGGATCCCAGAGAGTCCTTTTCCGCCTGGCGCTTTCTCTGCTCAGTCACCTGGGGACGGAAATGCTAAGGATGTCTTTAGTATCCCTGCTGGATCTCGTGAATGAACAACCTCTTCCCAAACAGAGTCATGGGCGATGAAGCTCTGTCCTCCAGGGTTCCAGGCTGGTTTTCCAGTATTTCCGAGACATAGTTCCCCACCCCCACCCCCGCCCCCTGCCTCGGTCCCCACTGCCACTGCGGCCGCAAACTGGAACTTGGGAGCTTCTTACAAACTGTGGCCCCTTCAGCACCTGCAGTCTCTCCCAGCTGCTGGGACCCCAACGGGCTTTTTGCTTGAACTCTCAACAGATACACCTAAGTGCTTCAAGGGGCAAAAGCAAGAAGAAAGAGGGCAGGAAGCCTCGGATTGACCGGGCTCCTCCCCTTTCAGGGGCTTTCCCAAGGGTCCGCGGTGATCCAGGGGACTTGGGGGATCGCAGTGGGGCTGGTCCCGCGTCCTGAACATGGCGGGTCCCGGCATTGGCTGCCCTTCTCTCTCTTCGCCGTAGCCTTTGGGAAATGGCTCACAAGACAGCACTCGGCGGTCCCTCCTCTGGGGACCCACTTGGCTGCGCAGGATGCCCAGTGAGATGGCGGGTGGGAGCGCGGTCGTGCATCCTTCCACAAGTGGGACCACCAGACCACTATCCTTTTCCCGGCGTCCCGCATCTTCAGCACCAGCCCCCGGCTTTCAATCCATCACCAGATCTCAGGAAAGTGTCCCCTGCCGCTCCTCTCCGACCCCCACAAACTCGGGAGAGCTGGCGGGGACACGGCTGCGTCTACTCCCTGGAAGCTATCGCAGGTTGCTTTCCACCTGTCCCGGCGCTTGTTCCCAGCGGAGGGTCTAACAGGGTGAGGCAAGGTGGCAGCCAGGAAGCCGCGTGGAGTGCGGCCGTGGGGACCTAGGCCGGGGGTGCCCCTGGCTAGCCCAGAGCCGCGGCCGCGCGCTGGCTCCCCCCAGCGGCCGCGCGCGTCACCGCTGGAGCCGGGAGCCGGGAGCCGGGAGCCGGGGG
>NW_006408825.1:2613990-2617924 GCF_000296735.1 Chrysochloris asiatica
GGCGGCGGCGGTGGCGGCGGGCAGCAGCCTGGTGCCCGCGGCGCGACAGCTGCACTGCACGCAGGTGCGCAGCCGGCGGCTCATGAAGGAGCTGCAGGACATCGCGCGTCTGAGCGACCGTTTCATCTCTGTGGAGCTGGTGGACGAGAGCCTGTTCGACTGGAACGTGAAGCTGCACCAGGTGGACAAGGACTCCGTTCTGTGGCAGGACATGAAGGAGACCAACACCGAGTTCATCCTGCTCAACCTCACCTTCCCCGACAACTTCCCCTTCTCGCCGCCCTTCATGCGGGTGCTCAGCCCGCGCCTGGAGAACGGCTACGTGCTGGACGGCGGCGCCATCTGCATGGAGCTGCTTACGCCGCGCGGCTGGTCCAGCGCCTACACCGTAGAAGCCGTCATGCGCCAGTTCGCCGCCAGCCTGGTCAAGGGCCAGGTAAGGCCGCGCACCGCCGGGGGCGCAGCAGTCAACAGAGGCGCACCTGGAGTGGGGGACCAGGCACTGCCGAGCACAGTGCCCCCGAGGTCTCCGTGCCCGTCAGCCGCTTGGGATGCAGGGCGCGGGCCCGAGGGACAGCCGAGCGCACTGGCCGGCAGGGTCTCAGGGTCTCCTGGGTCTCCCTCCTGTCTGGGTCAAAACGCACTCTTGGCTCTGAGAATTCCCAATACTCCTTTAGCACAGAGTTGGGTCTCTTGCCCCGCGCCTGTTCCGGACGCTGCCTTCTTTCCTAGTCCTTCAGCCCTTGTGCCTGGGTCGCGTCTCAGAAATTCTCTCTCTTCTTCACTCTCTCCTTCCCCTTTTCTTCCTCTCCCCTGCCTCACCTCTATTCTTTCTCCTCTCATTCCTTCCCTGACTGACTTGACCCCATCTCCAAACTCAAACCTCACCCTCCTACCTATCAACCCCAGCCCTCTGCCCCTTGCTCCCTACTCGGATTTTCTCCCTGTCTCCCACCCGATTAATTTCCATGAAGGTGAGAACTTTCAGTGTAACTGGGGCTCTGTCACCCCTGCGCACGCACACACACACACGCACACGCGCGCACACACACACACACACACACACACACACACACACACACGCCTGCAGGTTTCTCCCAGTAGCATGCTTTGTAGAAGGCTAGACACTGGGCTAAGGGGATCCTCTCCCTGTTTCACCTTCCTGAGCAGAATCTAGTGCAGAGGTGACCGTTTTGCTCAGGAGATCCCTCTATGGAAACAGAAGTGTGACAAGACCAAACTGACAGAAATCCCAGTTCTTTCGGACAGAGCCTCACCCTTCCGGCTTTTGCTTGGTCCAGGACCTCACCTTCAAGGTCTTGGTCTGTTTCATGCCTTGTTTATTCCTGTTGTACCCTCCTGCCCCCAGGTCTGACATTTTCAATTTGTATGTAATTTTATATTATAATTATATGTACACACTGCGGTTAAGTGGATGGCATCTCAGAGCAACCCTATAAGTCGAGCTCCTGCCTAAAGTTTCTGAGGCTGTAAGTCTTTACTGAAGCAGATGGCGTCATCTTGGTCCCAAGGAGTGGCTGGTGGGTTCGAAATGTCAACCTTTAGGTTAGCAGCCCAACTCGTAACCCACTGGACCACCAGGGATCCTGTATAATGATACACACACCTAATTTTACTTTGACTTTAAATGTAACGAAGGGGTGAGCTGTGACCCGGAGTGTTTTCACCGAGGGCACCAAGAGATAGCTTTTCCTAAAGAAGCCCCTGAGAGTGGGAGGGCGGTGAGGTCCATTCCCACGTGACTTCAGGCCAGGGTATAATGGTCTTTTTCCCAATGTTGAATACTGTTGACCAGGTGCCAGTCAGTATGCTTCCCGGAATCAATACTAAACACTCCATCATCTGGTTGGGGCTTTATGGGGACACCTTTCAGCTCTACAAAGGACTGGTGCTTTGTTAGCACACCCTGGGTGAATCTTTTGAGCTTTCCTCAGCTGGGTCTTGTTCCCTGTCCCTGCCTCTGTCATAACGCTTGGTCTGCCCACATCAGTAGCAGGGGAGGGCCTGAATGCAAACAAACAGCATCAGACTTGGAACCAGAAGGGCACTTAGCTTGTGATCCACAGGGGGCCCTCGTAAGCTCCTGCCATGCCATCTATGCAAGGGTGGAGGTTCCGCATCTCTCTTGAATTGGGCAGAGGAAGGATGTAACCTCTCTAGGAAGCCTTCTTTAACTGGGACACAGTCAAAGGTTCATTTCTGACGCTACGGTGTATCGTGGGCTCTGATACAAGGAGAGTACGATTCAGTACAAACCACGAGGGGTTGGGAGGAGGTGTCGCCATTGATTTTTCCAACAGGATTGATAACAATTGTGCTGAAGAATACCCCACTAAAGTGACTGTGTTTTTGTTCTACGAGGAACCCTACTAACATAGTGGGTTAAGCGTTGCACTGCTAACCGCAAGGTCAGCAGTTTGAACCCACCAGTCACAGAACTCTGGCGGGGAAAGATGAGGTGGTCTGTTCCCATCAAAAGATTTACAGCTTTGGAACCCTGTGGAGCAGACCTACTCCGTCTTCCAGGGTCGCTGGGAGTTGGTGGTCCTGACAGATCAGAAATCTCTGGAAGCTTTGATTACTTTCTTTTGTTCTTTCTTTACAATGGAAATGACTTGGGGATGCAGAGGAAGAAAGATGTCATATAGAGTCAAGGCATCTTGACATGGTAGACTTGGGAGGGATCCTGAAAGCCGCCTGGAGCTCAGTTTTCCTTTTGAAAGGTGCAGCAAGATTAAGATTTGCAATGAGAGAGGAATGAGTTTAGGGTGGTTGTTTTTATAAAGACATTATTTCTTAGTAACTTAAATGATTTTCACATCAGTACTAATACTATCAATAGTTCTTAAATTGGGGCCCAGATACGTCTATAGTCATCTCTATGAGATCAAATGGACAACAGTGATGTTTAAACCAAGATGAAACTATAAGGGGACAGGGAAACTAGATTAATAGAAATGGAGCAACCAGAACAGAGGCACAGTAAATCCTCAGGTTACCAAGTTCCAACTTAAGGCCAACTTCTCCTTGCCCTTTGATGTGATAGGAATTTGCCCTCACTTCGAACCGATGGGACCAACCCCTACTCCAACACAGTTATCACTATAATCCCTGTCACTTTTGCACATGCACCTTTTCTATCATTGAAAAGGCTCCCAGCCTTGTCTTGCACTACGTAAGGCTCAGTAAGAATTGTATGCACCTGGTCCAACCTGCCTACAAATTCCACTTAGAGACTTACTGAGGAAGTGATCTGGCTTGTTCCCCCAGAACTGCTTATAACGAGAATGTTGGCCCTTCTTGTGGTACATAACCAGTGGCCCCGGACAATTTCCATAGAAACTATGGAATGAGGACCTAAACTGCTGTGTAAGCCTTCACCCCAAAACACAACGAAACATTATTTTTTAAAAAGACAGGGCCTTAAGTATGTGTCCTTTTTCTCTGTCATCAAAATTAAGAGGGTTACATATAGTTTATCCAAGTTATTGGCTTCTTATTGAAGACAGCTATCTGCATGATTATTCATTTGATTAAATTTTAATTGAATGCAATGCCCCTCACATCGCCCATTTTGTTATTCTCATTCCTATTGTATAAAATTTCTGAACAAAGGTGAAGACTCAGCAAATTGTTGAACACAAATTCAACTTCTTTGCATGTTCCATGTTGCTATCAACACACACCTCTTCAAAAGAGTCTAATGTACAGTTGTTGTTGTTATTGTTGCTAGGTGATGTTGTCAGTTCTGACTCATAGTGACCTTATGTCCAACAGAACAGAACACTCTCCAGTCCCTTGCCAGACTCACAATTGTTAAGTTAGAGCCCAGTGCGTTGCCAGACACAATGGTTACGTTCCTGCCTCCGCCACTGTGCCAATCCATCACGTTGAGGGTCTTCATCTTTTTTTT
>NW_006408825.1:2618024-2640588 GCF_000296735.1 Chrysochloris asiatica
TTTTTTTTTTTTTTTTCTGACTCTTCACTTTACCAAGAGTGATGTCTTTTCCAGGGGATAGTCACTTCTGAAAACATGTCCAAAGTATGAGAGATGAAGTCTCTCCATGTTTGCTTCCTAGGAACATTCTGACTGTAGTATTTCTTCCAACACCGATTTGTTTGCTCTTCTGGCAGTCCATGGTACTTTGAATATTATTCTCCAACACCATAACTCAGATGCATTGGCTCTTCTACAGTTTCTTTATTCACTGTCCAAGTTTCACAAGCATAGGAGGTGACTGAAAGTACCACGGTTTGGATTGGGCACACCTTAGTCCTCAAACTGACATCTTTGCTCTTGAACACTTTGAAGAGATCTTTTGCAGCAGACTTGCCTGATGCAGTGTGTTGTTTGATTTCTTGACTGCTGCTTCCATGAGTGTTGATGGTGGATCCAAGCAAAATGAAGTCTTTGACCCTTCAGTCTTTTCTCCATTTATCATGATGTTATTTATAGGTCCAGTGGTGAGGATTTTTGTTATCTTTATATTGATGTGCAATCCATACTGAAGGCTGTGCTCTTTTATCTTTCATCCATAAGAATTTCAAGTCCTCTTCACTTCCAGCGTGCAAGGTTGTGGCATCTGCATATCGCAGGCATGATATACAAAATACATCGTAAGAATTGAAAAACAAAATAGTAATTAAAATTTTGGGAATTCCATGTATGAAAGAATTCTGATAGTGTTTCAGATAACCTAAGCATTATTATGGCTAGAGATCTTGTGTGAATTCATTACTGACAGATCATTGGTTGCATATACTATAGTTACCAAATTGTTGTTGTGAAATGCCATCGAGTTGGTTCCAACTGACAGTGACCCTATATATACATCAGAGCAAAACACTGTCTGGTCCTGCAATATCTTTACACTTGTTATCTTTTGAGTCCACTGTTGCAGCTGTGGGTCAATCCATCTCACTGAGGGTCTTGCTTTTTTTCACTGACCCACCACTTTGCCAAGCATGATGTCCTTCTCCAGGGACTGATCCCTCCTGATGGCATGTCCAAAAAGTGCATGAGAGGAAAACCACCATCCTCACTTCATAGAAGCATTCCAGAACACATTTGTTTCTTCTTCTGGCAGTCCACAGTGAATTCAGTACTCCTCACCAGCATCAGAATGCAAAGGCAGCAAGTCTTCTTCCGTCTTCTGTATTCACTGTCCAGCATTCACACATGGTATTTGTCTACTGGTCCATTTGTGAGGATTTTTGTTTTCTTTACATCGAGTTGGAATCCGTAGTGAAGGCGGTTGGTTGTCTTCATCAGTAAGTGTTTCAAGTCCTCTTTCCTTTCAGCAAGCAGTTACCAAGTTATTTTCATGCTTTAAGGTCATATGCTTTCGGAAAGCAATTAAGATTAGGTGTTCAAGAAGAAGTTGCACTGTCAGGGAAACACTAGACTGATAACCGCAAGGTGAGTGGTTCAAACCCACCAGCTGGCCCATGGAATTGCTATGAGTCAGAACCAGCTCGACGTCACTTACAACAACAATCAAACCCATAATCATTTAAGGAAGAATTCTCGCCGTTTTGCCTACTTGTTGAGGGTTCCCTTTTCTTCAGCTAAGAAGTTAGGGAGAATGGTTTCCCTCTTGGATTAACTGAATGTTCTGAATTGAGGATATATGGGATTGGTTTTGTTTCTATACCTTTAGAGAAATCACAAAGCAATTTGAAGGGTTTGATTGAGAATATTATGAGTCTATCTGGTTATCCTCTATGTGTATGAAATAAGTAGGGTTAGTGCCATCACGTGATACGATCAATTCAGTCGTTTACTGAGACTTTTACCTGACTGCAAATTTGGTCCATGTTTTCATACTCCTTCACATGATGCATGTTGGATTGTGGTTGTTCCATGTTAGATGAACATATAAATGACCGATAGGGTCTCTTCTGTGTTTAAACACCCACATACATACCTTGCTCATTTGTCTAATCTTAAACTCTCTTTTGACTCAATAGAGACATTGCTGGTCGTTGTTTTGGTAATCTGCAATCAGATTTTTTTTTTTGTTTTTTTATCCCTGAAATTTTAACATAAGTGCGTGAAAGTATTACATGTGCCCTTTAAGCCAGTTATTTCTGTCCTTTATCATTTGCTACTCCAGAAGATCTGCAGCCCCTGGATTGGAGCGCTGGCGCTCAAAGGCTGTCAGAGCCTGGTTGTGTTGCTAAGCTCACTTCGTGTGTAAGCACAGTGCCTGGACCGCCTGGCCAGAGACCCTGTGTTTGCAGATGTGAACCGGAACCATCCCAAAGGCCATTTGGAGTGGGCACAGACTCAGAGTTCTAGGGTCAGATCAGCTGGCTTCCTCCGTGTCCTTGTTAATGACTTTGACATTGCCAGGGGCAGAGAACAGATGGCAGTCAGATGACAGCTCCTCACTCCTGTCCTGTCCCCTCGGAGCCAACCCTAAACTCCGCATGAAGGTGATGTGGCATTGATGCTAATGATAGTAAGTCCTGATATCCTTTACTGTGTGCACCGTGCCAAGCCACCTCTGAGGAGTCTGTTGTGACCACGGCCCGGGTGGGATGAGGGGAGGTGGCTGGGTACAGCCGGGGGAAATTAATAGGACTCTCTGCTCTAAGAATAGCTGAGGAGTGGCAGGCTGGAGACCAGCTGGCATTGGTGAGGGCTCTCCGGGTCGGGAGTCAGGCCAGGCCAGCTGAATGCTTTGCTGTTTCCGGGGAAGTCCTTGATTAATAGTGACCCTCGTGGTGACCGTCTGTGTCCACGATAACAGAAAGACAGACAGCCATCAGCAGAGAAGTCAGGATAGTAAGAGTATAAGGGCTGCAGGTCGGGGTGTATGTACCTTCAGGACGATGCTGGATATAGGATGTGGCCAGGAGTCCCCAGCTGCCTGACATGATGCAGGGAGGTGAGGCTTGTGCCGCTCGGTTTGGTTTAAGGACACCGTGCATCACTGAGTGAACATGGGGCTGAATCTACCTGTGGGTCACCTGAGAGCAAATTAGAGGGCACAAGTGGCTCCACAATAGAGTTCTTGCCTTCCATGCTGGAGACCCAGGTTCTATTCCCAGCCATACATCTCCAGCCCAGCCACCTTCCATTTGTCTTGTATGTTGCTGAGTTGTAGAAGAGTTTTCAGCAGAGCTTCCAGATTCCGACACACCAGGAAGAAAGACCTGGAGCTCTGCCTCAGTGATAATCCCCTGAATCACAGGTATTTCATAGCATTGAGTGGGGTTACCGTAAGTCAGGGACTGACTCCACAACAGCCAACAACTAGAGAGAGAGAGAGACAGAGAGAGAGAGAGATGGGCTGGAAAATTCCAGTAGCTTTTTTTCCCACCTAGAAGGAAAATGAAAGTATCTTATTTGTCAGAGTGATGAAACATGCTTAGCCGTTGACCAGAAAAACGTAGTTCTGTGCATAGACGTTTTACGAGCAGAGTAGGAATATGCTATGTAACACCTCTTTTTTTTAGCTTTTGATTGTGAAGTTGAGTGAAGGTTTCCACAGCAGGTCCGTTTTCCATTCAACAGCTCGTCCACGTTTTGTTTCCTGACATTGATTGTCACCCTCACAGAGTACTATCACATAACCAGCTTCTTCCCTGTGGTTTCCACTTCCGGTCCTTCTGCTTCCCCAGCTCTTGTTAGCTTTGTCCTTGAGTAAATGCTGCCCGCCCTGCTGACCTCAGATGCCTGACGGTTCTAAGGTGTGTGCATCGCCCTAGTGTTGTTCCCCCCAGACCACTGGATTTTAATTCCATTCTTTCTGTGAACATTTTGAAGCCTCCTTGTGTATTTGCTGGTGTGCCTTTTGGAGACCTTGCAGGTCCGGTTCCAGACTTGCACAATAAAGCAGGTAGTACAATCCTGCAAATCCCCTGCGGTTTGGGGGGTTCCCAGTGGACTCCTGGTGTGGCGCTGTAGAATAATGACTGAACTGCGAACCACAAGGGAGTTCAAACCTACCAACCGCTCCTAGGAAAACCCTATACAGGGTCGCACAACAAGTACATATGAAAGTGACGTTAACAGTAGATGGGAGCCCATGGCGTATGGAGCGGCATAATAAAAACATTTGAAATACTGTGTGAATGACCGACATGTGACAGAGAAAGGCAGTGAGCTCATGTTGTTAGGTAGGCTTGCGAGGAGCCCCGGTGGCATAGTTGGTATGTGGTAGGGTACTAGCCGCAAGGTCAGCAGTTCGAATCCTCAGCCGTACCTCAGGAGAAGGATGAGGCTTTCTGCTCCCGTAAAGATTGGCAGCCTCGGAAACCCTCTCCAGGGTGGTTATGAGTCAGAACCGACTCTACGGTACAGCAACAATAGCCACCAGTAATAGACCTGCTGGCTGTAGGGTTGTAACAAGCCTTCAATTAAAAAAAAAGAGTTCTCTGTTAAGCACAATACCTGGAGTGAAATGAGGGACCCCTGCTTCTCCGTCCCTTCTGTGTGTGTGTGGGGGGGGGGTCACTCCTCTGGGACTCAAGTTTCAGGCCTGAGATTCTGTTCTTGGAGTAAACTACCGTGGTGGTGATGGTGGTGGGCCGTGGAGTCGGTTCCAACTCATAGCTCCCGTGTATAGGGTTTCCGAGGCTGTATATCTTTACAGGAGCCAAAAGCCTCATCGTTCTCCTGCAGAATGGCTGGTTGTTTCAAACTGCTGACCCTGAGATTAGCAGCCCAACTTGTAACCACTACGCTACCAGAGCTTCTTAAAAGGACTACCATAGTAAATGTTTTATATGACAGTGCGGGGATGGGGTGGGGAGAATCTATGAGCTTCTAACTGATTAACACACTAAACCCACTGCCATCAAGTGGGTTCTGACTCAGAACGACCCCTCCATAGGTTTCCAAGACTGTCCATGTTTACGGGATGGGAGCAGCTAGCTGGTGGATTCATACTGCTGACCTTTCAGTTAACAGCCCGATGTATATATAACTTGTTACTGTTGCCACATAGCTTTGAAAACCTTCCAACAGGACTGAATGAACTCATTCAAGCATCTCGTTTTCCCCAGACTTTGTCGCTAGCTTGAAAAGTTACCTTAAGTGGGGCCCACTGGACTCTCCAGCTTCCTCCCCACAGGGACCACGCAGAAGACACAGGATCCATCAGATTGGGTGGGAGTCTTGGGGGCCGCTTTGAGCGGAGAAGTGGCAGACACTTAGAGAAAGCTGGGCATGTTGGGGTGTAAATAGGATCGTGGAGGGGTGGGATGAGGCCACCTCACTCATCGAGGAGACGTTCCCATGAGTCACTGTGTTTTTGTGTTCTGCACTTCACGTCGGGACAGAGATAATGTCCAAGGGCTGATAACAGGGCAGCTCGAGGAGCTGTAGGCTTGACTGCTCAGAGAGAAAACAGCTCCTCGTTCAGATATCTAGTAGGGTAGGCAGGAGAGTTAGACAGGGCTCAGAGTCCTAAAAATAGTCCCAATCCAACTGGAGGGCCTGTTCCCTGGTGAGGAAGATGACTTGCAGGTTATTAGAGGGGCTACTTCCTTTACCCCGAGGTCGAGTTGTAGGCTTTTGAGGGTGTCTGCTTCTGAGAGGGCAGAGTGGAAATGTTTACATTACTGAGTTCTATTAAAGCGGTGCTAGAGATTTGCTTTTCTTCTAAGGTACAGCATGGTTTTGGGGTTTTGTTTGTTTATTTTTTAATGAAAGGGGCCAACAAGGACAGTAAGTTAAGGTTTATCCTAAAGTCTGCCACCCGTGATTCCATACCCCTGTTCTTATCCCCAGGAACAAAACGCACCTGGATCCAGGTTTGGAATTAAAGGGACTCTCCCCAGACTGTGTTGGGGACGGCTGAAGAACCGGCCAACATGGCTTTCATAGTTTTTTAACTAAAAGTGCTAGTCATAGAGTGTGGCGCAGTAGGATAAGCATTGGACTACTGACCACAAGGTCAGCGGTTCTAACCCACCAGTTGCTTCTTGGAAACGCTGTGAGTCAGAAACGACTTGATGGCATGTCACCACGACAGTCACAGTGGGTTCTTGGGTCCGCTTTTCAAATCTCCTTGAGTTGTCATTTTGACAGGTGTTGATGAGGTGGCAGAGAGGGAGAAGGCGTATGGTGAGCTTGAGGGTCACTGAAGTGTCTTCTCTATCTGTGCTTCTCTTGGGAGTTTGGTTCCTGGGAATCTTGGGTGGTGCCGACAAAGGTGCTCGGTTTCTCACCAAGAGTTGGGAGACCCACCCAGAGGCACCTTGTGATCTGCTTCTGAAAGTCCAGCTATTGAGCATCCTAGAGGACAGTTCTCCTTGGACACATACTGGGGAACCATGAGTCAGAGGAAACTCAATGTCCACTGGCTGATTGGCTGGCTAGGGAGTTCTTCAACCATTCCTTCCCAGACCCGCCCCCAGTATTCCAGTGTCTTCTATTCAGGACGAGGCCTTGGCAGAAGCTTGTTGTAAACACTCCTGGATCAGTTTGATGATTCCCGTAACTGTCCATCTGCGAGGTCACCTCTCCCAGCAGAGTTTCTGGTGGTAGCTCTAGTGTGAACCCCTGATCCCTACCTTGGTTGGATGCCACCCACCTCTGGAAGCCCTGCTGTTCTAGAGAAGGTCACCAGACAGGCAAATTCCACTGCCCTGAACTGCTGGCATTAACCACCAGAAGAGATCAGCCCCTACAACCGCCACCAAGATAAGATGCACCCCTGGGGGAAGAGAGCAGACTTTCCAGAACATTGAATGAATCCATCCAGATGACATCTGTATAGCCTGGGTGGTCCAGTGGTGAGCATTCCCTGGTCAGATGACCTGGTGAGGGCGGGCGGGCGGACAGACAGACACAGGCTGAAATAGAGTGTGGTTTCTTAGTGCTGCATGAGTGGGGTCTTGTAAAGAACATTAATGTGTGTTCAGGGTGTGGCTTGGGGGAAGGTCCTTGCCTCAGTTTCTGTAGCCCCATTGGGTCCTCAGTTCTTCGGATCCCTGGAGATCCCCACATGGAATCTTCCTCTACTTGTACCTATTTGTCTTCGAGTCTCAGCTGCTCTTTTTTTTTTTTTTTTTTCAGATTTTGTGTATATATATATTTTTTTCCTTAAATGTTTTATTGTGAATTATGTGATAGTTTACATGGGAGAACATTAGTTTTACACTCATTCTATCGTATATTGGCTCATTGCCATGGTTACAATCCCCTCCATGCAGTCCTTCCCGGGGCCCCCCTCCCCCCCGTATCCCCCAGGTCTTCAGCAGACCGTGGCTCTCCATCTCTGGATCTAAAGTTCAGCTGTTCTTTTTATGTCTCAAAAGGGATGAGGGACTTAGGATGCACCCTACTCTGATGAGGCCTCATTAAAATAACAAAGAAAACCCCACTCTCAAATGGAATCCCATCAACTACTACAGGAGTGAGGGTTCCAACACACCAAAACAACCAATAAATCCTAATGCCATGAAGTTAATTCCAGCTCTTTGTGATCCATAGATGGAGGAGAACTGCCCCACAGGGTTTCCAAGGCTGTGTGGAAGCAGACAGCCCCATCTTTCCCCTGCATGGCAGCTGGTGGATTTGAACTGCCAGCCTTGTAGTTACCTGCAGACCTGTTTAGCTACTACATCACCAGGGCTCCCCTCTTGCACTAAAACCAAAACCGAGTCAGTTCTGACTCACAGGACAGTCAAATGGCCACATAGGGTTTCCAAGACAGCCAGCCACTCAGGCCTCCCACAGAGCAGGTAGTGAGTTCAAACCACCAACCTTTCAGTTAGCAGCGCAACACTTAACCTGCTGCACCCCAGGGCTCCTTATTCCCACATACACATTCAGTCCATGGTGGGATGGGGAAGGAAGTAGATACTGGGTGGGACCAGTCGATCTGATGGCGAAGGTTGAAAGGTGGCAGGGCGTGGCTGCGAAGCCTTTCCCAGCCCACAGGGAGCCATCTGTGAGTATGTGTGAACCAACACACATGGGTATCTGCCTCCTCGTCCCTTCCTACCTCCACCTATGGGTTCCTCTTAGATACAGACTGGCTTCGGCTTCCTTGTCCCCAGGACCCCTCTTCTAGAATAGAACCCCAGCCTCCAGCCTGGCCCCCCACACGAGCTCCCGGTGTATGTCTTTACTTCTGGTATCGCTAGGCAAGCCAACTTCAGGTCTTCTCTTCTGCAGAGCCCCTGGACCAGTGGCCAGTGGGAGCCATGGGCCCCTCCTGGAGAGCGTTCACACGTCTGAGAAACTGGCCCCTACTCTAGAACCCACACACGGACATACAGCAAATTCCCCCTCCCTCCATGGTGCAGACACACTGTGTGTCCGTGTAGCTCGGTATCTGGGTGGACAGTACCCAACCCCTTCCAGCCAAACCTGTAATTGTAAATGTGTGGCAGCTGGTAGATGAAGTCATTCAGTTAAATCCCGACAGTCTCTGGGAGATGGAGACTATGGCTTCAGACACTGACGTCTGTCAGACAAGGAAACTGACAACCAATGAACTCAGGGTCACCAGGTCCCACTTGCTGTTTAGTTAGTTCTTCCCTGTGGGTACAAATCATGGCACCCCTATGGGTGTGAGAGTAGAACTGCGCCGTAGGGTTTTTAAGATGGTGACCTTTCAAAAGCAGATCACCAAACCTTTCTTCTTAGCTGCCTCTAGGTGCATTCGAACCACCAACTGTTAGGTGAGTTGTTGAACACAAACAGTCTGTACCATCCAGGTTGCCGTGAGCTGTAGTCAACTCCGCAGCAACAGGCTTGGGTGGATGGATTGAATGACTGAGTGATTGATACTGGTCTAGCTATCTACTATTTTGGCACACAGCAGTATGCCTGAGGTTTTGCATGGTTTAGCAATAAGTCTCAGACTCAATCAACAAGGGGAGAGATAGTGTATCCACCAAATCTGAAATGTAGTGCTGAGTAATCAGCTAAATCAGACAAGTATATTGGTCCAAGTTCATTGTAAGCACACTGGAGCTATTGTGTGACACCGAAGAATATTTTCATTGTCTCCAGCTGTTGGAAAAAGATAATCATTGTTGTTTTCTTGCCTGTCTACATAAAAAGGAATTAGGAAGATCGTAGAAGAATTGGTGGCTTTGAGTTAAGGTGCTGAGGAAGACTATTGACGACATTTTACTATATTGATCTTGAAAACCATAGACTGCCAGAGAAACGAAATTTCTGTGTTGGAAGAAGTACATCCAGAACGCCTCTTAGAAGCGAGGATGGTGAGACCTCATCTCACGTAGTTTGGATATGTCAAGAAGCCTCTAGAGAAGGACTTCATGCTTGGTGGAGGGTTACTAAAAAAGAGGGAGGTTCTCAGGCAGATGAATTGACATCGTGGCTGGAACAATGAGCTCAAACATAGGAACTATTATGAAGATGGCATGGGACTATTGAGCAGTGTTTTGGTTTTTGTACATGGAGTCGCTGTGAATCAGAACTGACCACTGGCACATACAACAGCAATGTACAAAAAGAAAAAGCATTTTAGAAATTCCAAAAATAACCCTTCAGAAAGTAATGCCTTTTAAAACACATTTGTGGTATGCGTAAGACTCGCTCAGATTGAAGAAATGATTGCTTTAAAAATAACACTTCTGTAAAATAAATACTAATTCCCCGTCACAATATTTGCCAAGCTTCCCAAGATTCTTCACTTAGACTTCTGTGATGTGAGCTACAAGAAAATAGTAGTCATAATAATAGGTAAGCTTACCCTTAAAGCTGCAATATATTCAGCTCACTTGGGAATTGAGGAGAAACATTTCTGGAACAATATCGTGAGCGTACCTGATTCCCTAGTGCTGTGGTAAATACACTACCACACATGGGTGGCTTTAAAGGACAGCGTTTTCTTTCCTCACAGTTCTGGGTCTCCGTCATGTGGATTCCTTCCTTGTGGATGACCCTTAGAGAAGGGTTTCTCCATCAACTCTGGTCTTTTTATAATTGAGAAATTGACTAGGTTTAGAATGGGACCTCATTGGAAACAGACCTCTTTTTCCAAACAAGATCACCTTTGTGAGTACAGGGGCTAGGAGAACAATACTTATTTCGGGGGAGACACAATTCAATCCGTGTACCATTCAACTCTGCTTCCTGGGCGGGAAAACATTGTAGAGGAGATGTACCTGGGATGGGACTCCCTACCAGGTTCATATACTTGTCAACAGTTGACTGTCATAAGCCTTTAAAGTCTAACTTTATCATCGTCATCAAAACACTGGGTCAATAATAAGACCTGTCCCTTCTCTCTGTGTGATGGGATGGTTGTCCTCAATGGAAGCTGGTACTTGCTGCTCACAGGTGAGTCCATCATGGCGGCCGTGTGGGCTACAGAGTAGAACTGAGGCAGCCCCACGGCTGTGATCTTCACAGAAGCGTTTCACCAGGACCCTCTCAAAAGGTGCCACTCGGTGGGTTCCAGCCACCAGCCTCTTGTTGTTGAGTTGATTCCAAATCCTAACAATGTGACAGTATAACTGGACCCTAACGTTTCCCAGGCTGTAATCTTCATGGAAGAAGATTACTAGGTCTTTCCTCCCACAGAACAGCTGGGTGGATTCAAACCACCAAGCACTTAGCTGCAGTGCCACCAGCGTGTCTTGGTTGTGGTTAGGTGCCATATTGGCAGTTGGGACTCATAGTAACCTTTGGTACATCAAACGGAACCTTTCCCGGTCCTGCACCATCCTTACAATCTTTGTGAGTCCTGAGCCCATTGCTGCAGACACTGTGTCATGAGGCAAACTCACCATCCTCACCTCTAAGGAGCATTTTGGCTGGACCGCTACCAAGACAGATTTGTCCAGCCTTCGGACAGTCAGGTATAGTCGGTAGCTTTAGCCGACACCCTTAGATGAGTGCAGACACTCAAGCTGGAAGGAGCTTGTGCACAGTAGCCCGTGAGGATGCTTCATGGAGGCGCTTTCACCTGTGAAACACCACCCTAGGTACCCCCCACTGGCTTTCCCTTTGATGACTTTTATAGTTTTTAGTATAACTGTGGGAATGGGGTGGCTCCATACAACACGCACTGGACTGTGAACCACAAGGTCTGCCGTTCAAGCCCACCAGCCGCTCCGTAGGAGAAAGATGAGGCTTTCAGCCCCCACAAAGATTGAACACCTTGGAAGCCCTGTACAGGTTGCTGTGATTCCAGGCCAACTCAACGGCACTTAACAACAATATATACAAGTAGAAGTACGTAACTATAGCGTGGAGTCCTGGTGTGGCACTGGACAATTAGCCCTGAATTAACTGTAAGTTGGTAGTTCAAACCCACCAGCCCTTCCTGGGAAACCCTGTACATAACTATAGACCGCAACCAGAAAAACTGCATAAAGCCTGGAGGGCATTAATATACCTCATCAGTAATAAACCTAATAAAAAGTAAATATGAATGATATGGAATTGAATTGTGGCAATTGTTGGCTGAATGATGTTATTTAAAATGGGATCTAGGCATCTGCCTTTTTATAAAGAACAGATTTCTGGTCACTTGTTCTCATGAATCTATTCAGACAGAAGAGGAGCCCCTGTGATCCCCTCTGACCCTGACAAGCCCCCCCCCCCCCCGAGGACGGCCAGCCCCTTGGTGTCTGCTGATGGTTGTGAACCTCTCAAGCACATGACACAAAATTAATAGGATGCCTGAGGAAGCCAACCATACAGAAATACAGTTATCAACATTTTAAAATGTGGTTCCAACTAAAATCTAAAATGTGTAGAAACACTTGACATTTAACCTATCGAATATCAGGATCTAGAAACAAGTCTAATAACCACCCCAATCCAATGCATTAATGAGCACAAATGACATTTCTAGAGATACACACATCGTAATTATGGGATGTTTTAAAACCCCGGATTTCTCTGGGAGGTGAAATTAAGGCATTGCTCCTACAGCTGTGGGTTTTTCCGTCACCTGCAATGAAAGGAAGTGCTGAATTTCCTTGGAGGTTAGGGAAACATGGCACTGTCCCCTCCAAGCAGACATCCCGCGGGGACACATGGGTCAGGAGCCCCCAAACCATGCATGGCACTGAGTGTCGAAGGCTGTCCCAGGACAACTCACAGAACTGCTGCTGTACATTTGAGCTATTTTGAGTTATGGTGTTGGAGGAGAATATTGAAAGTGCCATGGGCTGCGAAAAGAACCAACAGATCTGTGTTGGAAGAAGTGCAGCCAGAGTGCTCCCTGGAGGCCAGGATGGGATGGCCAAACATTGTCTAACAGAACAAGGGAATACTGAATGATTTTAAATTAGAAAAGGTGTGCACCAGGGTTGTATTCTTTCCCCATACTTATTCAGTTTGTACGCTGACCAAATATTCTGAGAATCTGGTTTATATGAAGAAACCCATGGCATCAGGGTTGCAGAAAGGCTCGTTAACAACCTGGGATATGCAGATGATACAACCTTGCTTGCTGAAAGCAAAGAAGACTTAAAATACGGATGAAAATCAAACACCACAGCCTTCGGTATGGGTTGCACCTCAATGTAAAGAAAACAAGAATCCTCATCACTGGACCAGTAAATAACATACATACAAATGGAGAAAAGATTGAAGCTGTGAAAGACTTCATTTTGCTCCGACCGACCATCAATACTTATGGAAGCAGCAATCAACAAATCAAATGACACATTTCATTAGGCAGATCAGCTGCACAAGACCTCTTTAAAGTGTTCAACAGCACAGACGTCAGTTTGAGGACTAAGGTGTGTCTGATCCAAGCCATGCTATTTTCAATAACTTCATATGCATGTGAAAGTTGGACAGTGAATAAGGAAGACCGCAGAAGAATTGATGCATTTGTGCTTTGGTGTTAGAAGAGAATTAAAAAGTACCATGGGTTTCCAAAAGAACAAACTGATCTGTGTTGGAAGAAGTACAGCCAGAATGCTCCTTGGAAGGCAGGATGGCCAGACTTCATCTCTCACATACTTCAGACTTATTGTCAGGAGTGACCATTCCTGGAGAAGGATTTCATGTTTGGCAGAATGGAAGGTGGCAGAGAAAGAAGAAGATCCCCAGTGAGGTGGATTGGGTACAATGGAAGCAGCAATGGGCACAAACATAGCAACGATTGTGCGGTTGGTGCAGGACTGGCCAGTGTTGTGTTCTGTTGTACACAGGGTCGCCACGATTCGGTACCAACTCGATGGCACTTCACCACCACCACCACATTCTAACAGCTGGAGGCTAGTCAGCAATGGACACATTGCTTCAATGGCTCCATCACTTAGGGCTTTTGAGTATTGATAAATCCTGAATCCCTGGAAAGGCTTCATGCTTTGGGTGGGAGGTTACCTAGATGTCTCCAGGCCTCGTTCCACTTCTTAAGACTCGAGAAGATAGAATGATGATTTTTTACAAGAAGAAAAGACGGTATGTGGTTAATATATTTGTGTATGTTACTCTAGACAAGTTCCATAGTTGAGTTAGTAATGAAATTTCACCATCTGAGCTCATTCCAGGCATGAATGTTCTTTGGTCTTCAGCATTCCTTGGCCAGCTGTCATTTTAAGAAAGGATACTACTTTTTCACATGGAAATGGAGTTTATAGCACAAACTGAGTCAGTTTAGGAGCCAGAATGGTGTTACCATAACAACTGCTCTAGGTTTGTCCTTTTTTTCCATCATCAGAGTCAGCAAATAGAAATAGCTCCACCCAACACTGTTCAGACTACTTCTTTCACATTTACTTATCCCTCCCTCACTCTCTCCCTCTTCAGCCAATTATTTAGCTATCAGCTAGTCTTTTTTTAAAATATTTTATTGTGAATTATGTGATAGTTTACATGGGAGAAAATTAATTTTACATTCATCCTATCGTATATCGTTTCATTGCCATGGTTACAATCCCCTCCATGCATCATCAACCAACCAAAGGATATACATTACAAGCCTGCCCTCCGGTCATCAGCATACAGTCCCTCTCCCTTTCTGGGTTTAAAGTCCCCAGCTGCTCCATCTCTCCACGTCATCGTCTCTGCCGTCATCTCTGTGTAGGGTCCCACTATCTGCTCTTCTCCCTTGATGGTCCCAGGGACCTCCACTCCTATACTGCAAAGTTAATCACTCCCCTCTTTTTGCTACAGAATGTCTACCTTTACAATTCCAACCTTCACAAGCAGTCCTGATAACAATTATTAACTATTGTATCACAAGAGGTCTATCCACATTTCCTTTCATCAGCTCCACCTAGACAGATTGGATACTACTCAGTGGAGATTCTACCTTCCTCCACACTCTCTGGATCTAGGTTCCCTCTTGAAAGCAAGTCACTTCTTGCCTTTGTAGCCCCCCATTTTGGGTAGTCAATGTCCAAGTTGCCCATCCCTGTCTACTCTGTATATGGAGGAGGTGGGAATGATCCTTGCTATAAAGATGTGTTCCCTCTTTTGAGCTACTGCATCCATAGGTGTAGGTCAAGTTCATCAAATTGTATCCGATTACTCTTTTTTCCCTCTTCTCTCTTTTTCTGGTTGAGCTCTGATGATCCAGTCATTGAAGCCAGGTCAAGTGGGTATTATCTGCAAGTGTGGGTGTTCTTGTGCACATGCCCTCTCATCTTATCAGTTGGACGCTGATAGACCTCTGTGGCTATGTCACTGACCCTGGGCCCAAGAGTCCCTAGATCTTGCCACACTGCTGGCCAACCAGGTCTCCACCCAGGTTCACAGGAGTCTATTGAACGTTGCAGGGCTTAGCTCGCAGCTTCATTGCTATAAGCTGATCTTTTGATTGAGGTAGTTTTCATTGCTCTCTCTTCTAATAAGAATCCTATTGTTGTTGGGTGCCATCGAGTTGATTCTGACCCATTTGACCACGTAGAGCAGAAGAGAACTGCCCCATAAGAAGCTCTGATAACGTAGTGATTACCAATCGGTTACCACCAGTTGGAAACTCCCAGCTGTTCTGCTGGAGAAAGATGAGGCTTTCTGCTCCCATAAAGGTTTGGTGGTGGTTAATGTGCCGTGGAGTTGGTTCTGACTCATAGCAGCTCTGTATAGGGTTTCCAAGACTGTAAATCTTAACAGGAGCAGAAAGCCTCATCTGTCTCCCACGGAACTGCTTGGGAACCCTATTCAGGGTCGCTATGAGTCAGAACCGACTCCACTGCACAGCACCACCACCTCCAGAACTGCCCCATCAGGCTGGAAAGTAAGCACTAGCTTCTCTTTCTAGTCCATGTTAGTCTGGAAGCTCTGCTGAAACCTGTCCACCGTGGTGACCCTGATGGTGTTTGAAATACCAGCGGCATAGCGTCCAGCATCACAGAAACATGCAAACCACCACAGAACGACACGCTGACAGATGCTGGTGGGTAAGAACAAGGCAGACGTTAAACCCCAGAGTGATTATTTGAGGTCAGTTGTGGTGCTGTCCGATAAGCACTGACTTCAGGTTGGTTGGAGCTACAAGTTCAGCAGTTCAAACCCACCAACCACTCCTCGGAAACCCTATGCATGATTGCTATGAATCGGAACCGACTCAACAGCACTAAACAACAATGCTAGTTCATACACTATTCCCTGTGCATGGTTTCCTGGGTGTGCAAGTCAGGGGGTGCTCGGGCAAGAGGACCAGGATGGGCTTGCAGACATGAGGAATGAGCAGTGGTGAGCCCTACCCTCTTTTCAAGGATTCCTGGGACTGAACGAGACCACTGCTTCCCAAGTAAAAAGCAGGAGGCTCCTTGCTTCTGTCTATGATAATTTCCAAAGGAACATCTTTTTCCCTCCACGCGGCCTCATTTTGAAGACCCTCCACAATGGTAAAGTATCTAAGTTTGAGAGAAGGTTCGCCGTGAGGAGCTGGACAGATGAGCGTATTAAGGGACTCAAGCTAAAGACTCTCCCTCACTTAGTGTGTATCCAAGGCAGAATGAGCTTATCCAAAACTTCATGTAGATTTCTATGGACATTTCATACTTTACCATTACATTATGTTACCTAGTAAAGCTGAGGGGAATGTATAAGCTGTCCACCACACAGAAGTTCTTCTACCACGCCCTGCCTTTGAAGTCACTGTGAAAGGCTAGTAGTAATTTTATGTTTGTCTTAACAAGAGCAGTGCAGTGATATCAACAAGTCTTCTAAGCATTCCAGCCCAGCTGCCGAGTGGGCTCTGACTTACAGCAACCCGCTGAGACATGCTAAAACTGCTCCCTAGGGTTCCAAGGCTGGAAACCTTTATGGGAGCAGATGCTTTCATCTGTCTCCTGTGGAACTGCTGGTGGATTCGAACCTCCAAACTTTGGGTTAGCACTTCAATCCTTAACCCACTACACCACTGGTGTTCCTTCTTATACGCTTAGATGGAGTAATACAAAGAAAGCAAAATTTCAAGTAGAAATCCACTGTTCCAAAAGTAAGTATATGAATGTTGTAATTAACTGCCATTGAGTCGGTTCTGACTCACAGAGACCCTGTTGTCTGAATATCACCATTATTTGTTACTTGATATTTTCCTCTTATGTATTAATTTTTTTTTTTATGTAGTTGCAATACAGATTGGTATGCGGTAGCCAGGCTTGGAGAGCCAGGCTAACATCGGTTAAAGCATTTGGCTGTTAGTGGAAAGGTTGACAGTTCTAGCCATAGGAGAAGATGTGGCAATCTGCTCCTGTAAGATTTGTTGTTGTGAAGTGCTATCGAGTCAGTTTTGACTCATAGCGACCCAGTATAGGGTTCCCAAGGAGCAGCAGGTGAGTTTGAACTACCTACTTTGTGGTTCAAACCAACCTTGTAGTTCTGCACTTAGACTTCAGTGCCACACTAAGAGTCTGGAAATCCTATGGGGCCACCGGCTCACTGTGAGTTAGAATCAATTCAGCAGCCATGGGTTTGGTTTGTGTTTTGTGGGTTTGGTTTGGTTTGGTTTGGAGGGGGGTGAACTTCCGTTGTGTGGTGCTGCAGGATAATGCACTGAACCACAAGGTCAGTGGTTCAAACCTACCAGCTGTTTCTCAGAAGTCCTAAATGGGTCGCTATGAGTTGGAACTGATTCAATGGCACTTAACAGCAACAACAAGAAGCTTAATTCTGGACCACAAGGTCAGTGGTTCAAATCCACCAATGGCTCCACAGAAGAGAGATGAGGCTGTGTGCTCCCGTAAAGATTTAGTCTCACAAACCCTCTGTAGGGTTATCATGAGTCAGGTGGACTCAGGGGCAATGGGTAGGTACCATCAAGTCAGTCCCTAGCTACCATATGCACAACTGAATGTCACACTCCCCAGTCATTTACAGGTGGATGGGATGTTGCTATAGGAGAAGGACTAGACTGCTAACCGCAAGATCGGCGGTTCAAACCTACCAGCCGCTCCTCAAAGATCCTATACCGGGTCGCTGTGAGTCGGAACCAACTTGCCAGCACTTAGCAACAACAAAGTATTTTAGAAAAAAATTTAGAATTATTCTAGATTTCACTTTGATATTGGGTGGATAAATCCTTTCAAACTTACTTCTAACTGTGGCATCATACTGTATAATACTGTGGTTCTAAAGAGAGTCCCTGGCCGGCTTACAAGCTTTCAAGAGGGAACCTAGATTCACAGGGCGGGGAGGATGGTGGAGTCTCCAGTGAGTAGTGTCCGACTTGTCTGGGAGGGGCAGATGAAAAGAAATGCGGATGGGTCCCTTGGGATGCAAGGGTGAATGATTGTCCCAGGACTGATTGTGAGAACTGGAAATGTAAAGGTAGACATTTTATAGCAAGGAGGGGAGTGATTAACCTTTCAGTCTAGGATTGCAGGGCCCTGGGACCATCAATGGAGAAGAGTGGAGAGTGGGACCCCACCCAGAGGAGTAGTGAGGACAGAGACTGAGAGAGGATGATGTGAAGAGAGAGGACGACGTGAAGAGATGGAGTGCCTGGGGACTAGGGATCCAGAGAGGGAGAAGGGCCGTGTGCTGAAGAACGTGAGGGGAGGGCAGGCGGTATTGCAGGGTGTACCCTTTGGTTGGGTGATGATGCATGGACGGGATGGTAACTATGGCAATGAGACGATGTATGATGGAATGAATGTAAAACTAATGTTCCCCCATGTAGACTATCACACAATACACAATAAAACATTTTTAAAAAATAAAAATAGAAAAAATAGAGTTCCTGGGTACAGTAAAAGTTTGGGGAATAACTGTGAGTAGAGAGAAAAGTGTACCCCTTGGACAGGTGAGGAACAAATTGTCTTCAGTGTAGTTGTGATACCCCTCCATGTCTCCAAAGCAATAACAGTCTGTGGTGTAGCCGCCCCACACTCCCACCCCAACACCCAACACATTCCATGAGCTTCTGGCCAGAGCAACCAGGAGCTAAGCCTTCATCCAAAGATCTCTCAGGGCCGAGTTTGTCCGAGTATTTATGCTGTGATGTTCTATTGGGTTTTTGCCCCAGAATATTCCAAGATTGAAATAGATACATTTTTGTCCTCGGTGTTGCTATTAGGTGCCGACTCTTAGTGACCCCATACACAACAGAAGGAAACACGGCCAGACCTTCTGCCAGCCTCACAGTTGTTGTTGTGTTTAAGCCCATTGCTGTTGTCACTGTGTCGATCCGTCTCATCAGACCCATGGACTGAGGCAGGCTTGCAGAAACTAGTCATGGTGAACGTGTTAATTAGTAAATCAAGATTTTGATGATGTTGATTAAGCTCTGACCACGTTCATCACGGCTTTTAATTCTCCAGCAGAGCAAGGAGATATGGTAGCAGAAGGGTTAGGTGCTCAGCTGCTAACTGAAGGGTCGGGGGTTTGAATCTACCCAGTGGCTCAATAAAAGGATGACCGGGTGATCTGTTCCCTACAGATGACAGCCTAGAAACCCCTATGGGGCAGTTCTCTGTCACATGGGGCCACTATGAGTCAGAACAAAACAGCAAAGCAGCAAAAAATGGAAGCTCCTGCTTTAGACAAAATCCAAAGTTAAGATGGTGAGATGTTATCTCAAAAAGGAAGGACATGGAAAATCGCTTCAACATTCAGGATACAGACTCTCATTTGTTTTGTTTTGTTTCAATTTGTTAAGTCCTGAAGGCTGGCTCCACTGTCACTGTTAGGGTCGTGACCACTTCTGGCTCCTTCTCAGATAGAGGATGACAAGAGAAGGTTAGGATGAGGGGCTGCAAGCAGACAAGGAGGTAAGGTGACCTCCCAAGTAAAGACTTCCTGTAGCAAAGCTGGGAATGGCCGGACAGCGAGCAGCTCTGGGAAGCGGGGCTCACTTTGCGGATGGGTTACACAGCATGGTGTTAATTACACTTCAGGCAGCCCCCACCCAGGTGATTTTGACAGTCTAAGATAAGCTTAATATTCTTCCCCAATATAATTCAAAGTTATCAATTCTTGTATGGTCTTCCTTATTCAATGACCAGCTTTTGCATGCATATGTGAAATGATCAGAAATGCTATGGCTGGTTTCAAGCTTAACCTTTGTCTTTGCTTTTGAACACTTGAACACTTAGTCTTACTCTTTGCTTTTGAATACTTGAATGCAGTCTTTTGTAGCAGATTTCCCTAATGATTTCTTGACGGCATTGATTATGTGTCCAAGTAAACTGAGATCCTTGACCACTTCAATGTTTTCTTGGTGTATTACTTTGTTGCGCACTTATCCAGTTGTGAGGCTGTGTGTTTTCTTTCTGTTGAGGTGCAAACCATGCCGAAGGCTGTTGCTTGTGATTTTCATCAGTAAATGTTTCAAGTCTTCTTCACTTTCAGCAAGCAAGATTATGTCATCTGCATGTTACAGCTTAATGAGTTTTCCTCCAATCCTGATTCTGCATTCTTCATGTAGTCGAGTTCTGTAGATCATTTGTTCAGCACACAAATTGAATCAGTATAGTGAAGGGATATAACCCAGGGAACACCTTTCCTGGTGCACTTTGTGGGCCATGACTGAACTGGAAAGACCCAGTTTGAGCCCTGGCTCCTAAATCCTCAAGATCTCACAACCTGCTGGATTAGTAAAGTCATCAGTGGATTAACAGCAACCCCATTGTGTATGGCTTTGAGGAGCAGCAGGCAGGATTGGGGTGCTTTCAAAAGATGTTTCGTTTTCGTATGTTCTTAATGGATGTTCCTATTGAAGTTTCAGAATCACAGTGACTGGGTGGCAATAATGAGAATGGTGTACAAATAAGAGTGAGAATTTCAATTTTGTAGCAGAAAACAGGAGACTTGCAAGTAACATTTTTCTCTAGGTCTGTTCTCACAAACCAGGGGTTCCCGACTTCTTCTCAAGAAACCTGTGGGGTGCTCTGTACTCCTGGTGGCAGGGGCTCCACATTGGGCCCCCAGGAGAGGCCCTCAGTGTCATCCAGGGATGAGGACAGGGCCCTCACTCACTTCCTGTTTGGGAATCCCTGCTCATTTGGGTGAAGACAGACCTGTGACTCAAGTCCTCTTCAGTGAGTTTTCAGAGCACGTGTTCAGGGCACTTGTTATCGCCTCTGGATTGGGCTTGTCAGCCCTGCCCCACCACCATGTGCTGCCCTCTGCTGCTCCAAAAGTGGCCTTCCCTTGAACCCTTCTAGTCCCCCACCAGAACCCTCCACCCAACCCATCCAGCTTCTCTGCTTCCTCAGTCTCAGCCCTGCCCTCCCATCCGGCCCCTCCCACTGTTCCTGCCTGCCCTCCAACCCTTCCCTAACTCCCCACCAGCCCTTCCCACCTCCCCTCCGGCCCCTCCCACTCTTCCCTTCAGCCCCACCACCACCACCACCACCTCCCTTCCTTTCCTGACCTCTCCTTTGCCCTGAGTCCCCTGCAGCCTGGTGACAACTTCAGGGTGAGGACTCAGGAGAGCAGACTCTGGAGGGCTGCACTGATGCCCCACCGTGGTCCAACCTGGGCCATTCTTCCATCCGGGGAGCAAGTGCTCGCCCTCGGCTGCTGTCCGGAGTCTGAGCTCTGGACACAGTGTGCAGGCGTCCACCCTCAGTGTGAGTGCACACTCAGCTCCCCCAGGCAGGTGAGCCTGCTGAGATCAGCACCCCCACACACACATCCCACCTGTGCAGTCCATGGTGGCTGCCCAGAGACCCCAGGGGAGCGGCACAGTGTGACCCTGGGTGGCGGTGACCTGCAGGGTGGTTCTCCACAGCAGAGGGAAACCCCTCTGGTGGTATACAGGCTCCAGGGGACCTGGAGTCAGCAAAGAAAGGAGGGGTGTAGGGAGTTCGGGACTCACCCGTGGGCCGGGGGCACTGGTAGCCCCAGAGAGACACTCAGGCAATTTCCAGTTGACCCAGAGCACCTGTGTTTTCCTAAGCATGGGGCTTACTGCTCATGTTGCTTCAGTAAGCCTGGGTTGGCCCTATGAAGTTTTGTTTTTAATCATGTGCTCTTGAGATGTTGTCATACTATTTACCAAAAAATACTCCAGCCCGGACTTGGATAAAGGTTTGTATTAGAGTTGGAGGGACTTGCTCACTGCCCTCAGACCATCAACAAGTTCTTTTTCGCTGTTTCTTGTGCTGACTGAGGCCTCCTGGTTGGCCTTCAGTCCACACCAACTCATAGTATCCAACAACCAGCCACTTTGTACACATTCTGTTTGGCGGATTTTTTCTGGAGGGTGGTTACCTTAGTTCCCAAGTGCTATTGTAACACAGAGACCTCACATGGATGACTTTATCAGAAATTTGTTTTCACAGTTGTTAAGTGTGGTGGAGTCGGTTTGAACTCATAGCGACCCTGTATAGGGTTTCCAAGGTGTTAAATCTTGAATAGGAGCAGAAGTATTATCTTTCTCCCACAAAACAGCTGGTGGGCTTAAAGCATTGACCTTGTGGTTGCAGTTCAGTGTTTACCCCACAGAGCCACCATGCTCTTCTCTCAGTTTGTTGTTGTTATGTGCCGTGGAGTTGGTTTCGACTCATAGCGACCCTGTACAGGGTTTCCGAGGCTGGAAATCTTTACGGGAGCAGAAAGCCTTATCTTTCTCCCACGGACCAAGCTGGTAGTTTCGAACTGCTGAACCTGAGTTTCGCAGCCGATTTGTAACCACTTAAGGAGACTAGAAGTCTGAAGTCAGAGGGCCATCTCTAGAGGAGACTTTCTCTTTCGTTGGCTCTGGTGAAAGGGTCTTGTCTCCTTGTGGACCCCGCATCCCTTACAGATCTCCATGTATCTTGAAATCAATCTTCCCACTTCTTATAGCTTCACAGGCAGGGACCCCAGGTCCAAAAACAGACTCCCCTTCCAGCTCTTCATTTTTGGTGGTAGTGGCTCTCTCTGGCCTCTGCTCACCAGTCTCCTTTATCACTGTTGTCGTTGTTAAGTGCTGTCGAGTTGGATCCGACCCATAGCAACCCTATACAGGGTTTCCAAGGAGTGACTGGTGAGCTTGAACCGCCGACCTTGCAGTTCAAACGGCTTTTCAGTCTGGCGTATTAACCCACAGCGCCACACCAGGACTCCACACCTTTATCACTTGTTGTTGTTGTTGTTGTCAGGTGCCATCGAGTCGGAACCGACTCATAGCGACCCCATGCACAGCAGAACGAAACAATGTTCGATCCTGGGCCAACCT
>NW_006408825.1:2642203-2679168 GCF_000296735.1 Chrysochloris asiatica
CCTTGTGGCCCAGTATTCCGTGTTGTTGTTGGAGCTCCACACTACACGTCTCGCTGCTGCTTGAAGTTCTCGCTGCTGCTCACCTTTATCACTAGTAAGATAAAAAGATGTTATAGGCCACACCCTAGGGAAATCGGTTGATCAAATCAGATCACATCATGGGGGAATCATCGTATCACATCATTGCTTAACTGCTAAACCACTAAGGCTCACGGCCCAGCCAAATGGACCCCTGTTTTGGAGGGAACACAGTTGAGTCCATGACAGTGTCCCAGCCTTGATGTGAGATGTCTCTTGTTGTTGTTAAGTGCTATCTAGTTGATTCGGACTCACAGTGACCCCGGATAAGGTTTCCGAGGAGGGACTGGTGGTTTTGAACTGTTGACCTTGTAGTTAGCAGTCCAGTGCTTATCCTACAGCGCCACACCAGGACCTCTGTGATGTCTATGGTGTGCTGTGGCGTTGGTTCTGACTCATAGTGACCCTGTACATGGTTTCTGAGGCTGTGAATCTTCACAGGAGCAGAAAGTCTCATCATTTTCCCATGGAGTGGCTGATAGATTCGAACTGCTGGCCTTGCGTTTCGCAGCCCAATTCGTAACCACTACAATACCAGAGCTCCTTAACCTGTCTGTTGTTGTTGTTATGTGCCGTCAAGTCGATTCCTACTCATAGTAACCCTGAACAGGGTTTCCGAGGCTGGAAATCTTTACAGGAGCAGAAAGCCTCATCTTTCTCCCGCAAAGCAGCTGGTAGTTTCGAACTCCTGACCTTGCGGTTCGCAGACCGATTCGTAATCACTGCACTACCAGAGCTCCTTAACCTGTCTACACTATGTTGTAAAGTCATTGTCTTCCCCTTTCTCCTCCTCTTTGACCTTCTTCTCCTTCTTCTGGGTGACCTGCTCCCACAGATGACAGTAGCATGAGCTCACCCCAAAATTCCTGTGGGGCGTTCCTAGATGTCCATGGGAATTTTATACTGTTTGGTTGAATTAAATGAGAGAAATGTGCAGATCTTCATCACTGGAAGTCTTTCTGTCATTTCCTGTTCTGAACACACTGTGGAAGGTTGACTCTAGAGCTAGTTGCTGTTCTCCTTCCCCTTGTTGTTGTTGTTGTTGTTGTTGTAAAGTGCTGTCGAGTCGATTCTGACCCAGAGCGACCCTGTAAGGGTTTCCAAGAAGCAGCTGGTGAGCTTGAACCGCCAACCTTGCGGTTCAAATGGCTTTGCAGTCTGATGCATTAACCCGCAGTGCCACACCAGGACTCCCTTCTTCCCCCTACAACTCCTCTATCTTTCTGGACCCTCTCTCCTCTCCTCCTTTCATTAAATGGCTGTTCTTTCTCTCCTCTTTTTTCTTCTTCCCCCTCCAGCTCCTCTTGCTTCTCCTTCTCCCCCGCCTCCTTTCCTCCTTCCATTCAGTTGTGAATTTTATTATTGGAGCCTTTCTTTGAAGACAGGTGTCTTTTGGGCTGTTTGTTTTCTGTTCTCAGCTTTCTTCTCCAGTTTCCAATGCCCAAGATGTCTACCTTTCTCTCACCTTGGGCTCTGTGCCCACAGCAGCCCGCCCACCCTCTCCTGGCACCATGGCCCCTTGTTGCCTTCTGGTCTTTTGTGTTAGTCACTGGACTTCCTCCGTTTCTCCAGCTCCTGCTCCTTCTGTGTGCCCACACATCCCTCACTATGAGCGTTCTGTTTTCCAGGTTTCTTCTATTCTTTAGCGCTGCCAGAATGGGCTCCTTTTCTAGTGTTCTGTCTTCGTTTTAATTGCTTCCATGGTTTCATGGATTTCGTCTCTCAAGGATTCATCTCTGTTTGCTGCAAGTTTCTCTTCTTGATTTTACCGATATGAATGGTCAAGGGCCTCTGTCCATCTTTCCTAGCATTTTCCCTACCTGCCCCCTTCATTCCTGTGTAGTTGGTTCTTTCTGGTCCCACTTCCCCGGGCCCCACCCCTCCTCCCTGCGGCTCCTCTGAACAAGGGAGGTTAACAAGAGGATTCTTTGCTTGCCTGTCTTTGCAGCCATTACTGTTTTAGAATTCCTTTTCTCCACTGGACAGTCACCTGCGTGGTTTCTCCTCTCTGGACCCGCGTGTTCCTCGATGGCACAGTGATTGAACACCAGCTGCTCCATGGGGTGGTCCGCTATGAAGATCTAAACCTCAGAACCCTCCCGGGGTAGTTCTTCTCTGTCCCGTAGTCTGTGAGTCGGAATCCACTCTACAGCAGCGGGTTTGGTTTCTGGCCACTTAGTTCAGGGTTCCTTTTTTATCCACTGGGGAAACCCTGGGAGTGTGCCGGGCAGCATCTGTGGGGTCAGGAAGGACTTTGAACAAAGTGAGAACATGGAGGGGCAGGAGTGGGACAGGCAGTGTAGACCTTGCAACAGAGAACACTTCAGGGAGACGCAAAGGGGAGTGGAGTTGGCTGGTGGATGAGTATTTCAAACAACCAGGGTGAGGGTCAGCGATTTTGGAAGTTGGTGATATTCGGAAGCTGCTCAAGTGGGGCAGCTGGTAGTAAAAATGACCATGGTGAATATATATATATGTATATATATAGAGAGAGAGAGAGAAAGAGAGACAGAGAGAGACAGAGAGAGAATCTAATTAGAAAGGAACCCAACGGCTCTGCAGGATAAGCATTGGACTGTAAACCACAAGGTTGACAGTTTGAATCCACCAGCTGCTCTGTGGAAGAAAGATGAGGCTTTCTGCTCCCGCAAACATGTACAGCCTCAGAAACCCTATACAGGGCTGCTCTGAGTCAAAACGTACTCAACAGCACTTAACAATAATTAGTTGTTATGCCTGTGTGTCCAGCTGGGTCCAGTTTGTTAGTCAGATGTTCTTTCTCTAATTTTCAAAATCCTTAGCAAATTTTGGGTGTAGGGCACTTTCAGAAGTCCTCAGTTTCGTTTTTGTTTTGGGGTTGTTGTTTTTTTTTTGATAATTTTATGCTGGAAAGTAGAAGGTACATCAGAGATTCCTTAGTCATTTTATTGATGAAAACTGTTGGAGATAAATACTTAACAAGAGTCTGGGTGATACACCAGTTCAAGCAAAGGGTTTACAGGACACCAGTTTGGATCAACCATCCTCACTTTGCATGCATTGGACTCCGATTTTACTCAAAAGTGAAGGAATTCATGACAATAGCCCCAACCCTCTCTGCCAGTCCACGACTGAGAGGAGACGCAGGCCAGAGAACTGTCCTCGTGGCCTGGCAGTAGCCAACAGTTTCCCTTCCGTCTTCTTCATTTTCTTCATGCTCTGCACTGCTCTGCCCGGGACCAGTCCCATCTCTGTCCTTCTTGAAGCTTTGAACTCTGTGGGAGCCAGAGACACTTAATTTCATCTCTGTGCCTTTATGGAGCAGTGCAAAGCAGAGGGGAACCCTCATCTGCCTCCCTGAGAACAACTTTGTCACGTCTGTGTTCCCAGATGCCCAGCTGGGTAGATGACACAAACTCACTTTCCTTTCCAATGCTTAGCTGCCACCCCTGATGTTTCAGTAGTCAAGGGTTTCCTATAAGCTTTATAAGGACAAGATTCTAGCAAAAATTCTTAATACTGGGCACTTCCATACATAAGACAAGGGTAAACAATGCATGCTTAATATATTTATACTGATGGATTTATTCAAACTATATGCACTTAGATATTTATATTTTAATTTCAGGATCATAACCTGACTCCTATAGTGTCGTAGTTAAAATGATCTACCTACCGTCTCTTTCTTCCACTGAGGGCATTTAACACACACATACAATGCCAATTAAATGAAAACTAACGTGAACGGATTTTCTCTGTGGCGTTGACTTTGATCTGTCCTTGTAACAGTAATGATGCATGGGAGATGTGGATGGCTCTAACTCGGTTCAGGTGAACACCATGATGGAATTTGAAATGCGGTGCTTTTCTCCGAGGAAAGTGTGAACAGGAGACGTTTTCTGATGGAGACCGAGAGAGAGTATGTAAACAAGGAGGTGGAGGTTGCATTCAGATTAGATGTGTAACTGCTCGCACGCCCAGCGGTGGCTGCGTGGAACTCCTCAGGGTGAGAGCTCACATCTGAGCTGGGACCGACACTCTAAGTGAACGGTGGAGCCTTGGAGAGACCTGGCTCTGTGTGCTGGGAGCAGCATGGAAGGTGGGCTTCAGGGATTGGACACGTTGGAGCCCTAACCCCTGTACCACGGCTGTGGCCTTGTTTGGGTAGACAGGGTCTTTCTCTGCAGATTTTGTGAGGTGACCAAGTATGCTGAAGAGAGTGGGTCCAAGTCCTAGTCCCTTCTGACAGGTGTCTTAGGGTAGACAAGGGAAGACATGGAAACAATGCACATGGGGGTGGGGAAGACATTAAGCCAAGGAACCCCCCAAAGCTGTAGAAACTGAAGAAGAGAAGGAGGCAGAAGACATGGCCCTGCTGACCCCTGAATGTAGACCTCCAGGCTCTAGACTAGGACAAATCCCTGTTTGTACAAACTGCCCACTTTGTGGCACTATGTCCTGGTGGTGCTACCACACTTAGTACCTTAGTCCCTGTCTGGTCAGTGGGCCACATCAGGCCTCCAGCGGATAGGGGCAGGTTCATCTGTGAGGTCTCGCTAGCCCTCCTGGCCGGGACCTACACTGGTAGCAGCAGGACCCTCAGGCGGGTGTGAGAGGGGCAAAGCACTTGACCGTGAGAGGAAGTCCCTGTCAATGACAGATCATTATGAAGTTCCCAGTTCTGGTCATCAGCGTTGCAGTGTTTTGTGGAGGGGTCAAAGCACATTTTATGCTAATGCACAAAAACTTAACATTTTATGTGGTGCTCCGCCTACCTTATAAAGCACAGAAGAGTTTTTCTAATTGTAGAAAGTAAAATATATGTTGTTGTTAAGTGCCTTGGAAACCCTGTACAGGGTCGCTATGAGTCGGAACTGACTCCACGGCACATAACCACCACCGCCAAGTAGGCTTGGTTCCTTGTAAAGCACATGATCTTGTTAATCTGTGTGCTGGCCACGGGCATGGAAGGTGCTGTCCGCTGTGGCTCACTGTAAGTCAGAGTCAATGGCTTCACACTTTGCTCACAGCTCCTCATACCTGCCCAGTTCCCCCGTTTGACCTGCCCACCCTGAGAAGGGGCACCAGCAGGCCTCCACCACCTCTTTACAAGAATCCTGTAGGTCCTCTCAACAAACAGGTCTTCTCAACACATCGTTCACATTTTGTGGGGTTTGTGCACACACTCACACTTCTTGGGGTTCACGCACACATGTTCACATTCCCCATGGTTTGTGCACACACGTTAACATTCCCTGGGGTTCACACACACGTTCACATTCCCCGGGGTTCACACACACGTTCACATTTCCCAGGGATCATGCACACACATTCACATTCCCTGGGGTTCGCGCACACACTTACATTCCCTGGGGTTCACATACACATTCGCATTTCCCAGTGATCACGCACACACTTACATTCCCTGGGGTTCTTATATACACGTTCACATTTCCCAGAGATCACGCACACACGCTCACATTCCCCAGGGTTCACACACACGTTCATATTCCCCGGGGTTTGCATCACACACATTCACATTCCCCGGGGTTTGCACACACACGTGCACATTCCCCGGGGTTCATGCACACACTTTCACATTCCCCGGGGTTCACGCACAAACACACATTTCCCGGGGTTCACACACACACACATATACATTCCCAGGGTTCTCGTGCAGGTTTGAGCCCCTGGGTCACAGAGTATCTACATACTGACTTTCTCGATGAGGTCCGTGCCCTTCCTTGCCCAGCATGTGCAGTTGGCCATTGTTGTGGAGTGCACTGTGCCCTACAGCCTTACCCCTGCCCCCACTAGCCAGACCTTGTTTATCAATGGTGCTGTCCAGTCAGTTCCGATTCACAGCAACCCTGTGTTCAACACAACAAAACAGCGGCGTTTGGTCCTGCGCCATCCTCGATCGTTGCCAACCTTGAGTCCACTGTTGGCGCCACTGTGCCAGTTCATCTCGCTGAGGGTCTGCTTCTTTTTCACTGACCCTCTACTTTACCAATATGACGTCCTTCTCCAGACTGAGCCCTTCTGATCACGTGTCCAAACAACGTGAGATGAAGTCTCAGCATACTGGTTTCTAAGGAGCATTGTTACTGTAGGTCTCCCAGGACAGAATTGTGCGTTCTTCTGAAAGTCCTTAGCATGTTCACTCAATGAACTTCACCAGCATCATAATTAAATGGATCTATCATCATAAGGAGCTCTGGTAGCGTAGTGGTTATGAATCGGGCTGCGAACCTTAAGGTCAGCGGTTCGAAACTACCAGCCGCTCCGTGGGAGAAAGATGAGGCTTTCTACTCCCGTAAAGATTTATACCCTCGGAAACCCTGTACAGGGTCGCTATGGGTCGGAACCAACTCGATGGCACTTAACAACAACAATAACATCATCATAGCATAGTGGTTACGAATCGGACTGCAAACCTCAGGGTCAGCAGTTCGAAACTACCAGCTGTTCCGCAGGAGGAAGATGAGGCTTTCTGCTCCCATAAAGATTTACAGCCATGGAAACCCGTTACAGGGTCGCTATGAGTCGGAACTAACTCCACGACACATAACAACAATTATTATATGGTCTTCCTTATCCACTGCCGAGCTTTTTGTATTGACGATACCATGGCTTGGGTCATGTTAAGAAGCTTAGTTTTCAAGGTGACATCTTTGCTCTTAACCCTTTAAAGAGGCCTTTTGAAAAATAAATAAATAAAGAGACTTTTTGTAGCAGATTTGTCTAATGCAATACATCATTGGATTTCTTGACTGCTGCTTCCATGGGAATTGAGTAAAACGAATAAACTGCAAGTTAAGTAAAATCCTTGACAATTTCCATCTTTTCTCCATTGTTTATTGGTCCAGATGGTTTTTTTTTGTTTTTTTTTTTTTTTATGTGGAGGTGTAAGCTGCAGGCTGAAGGCTGCATGCAGTCTTTAGTCTTCATCATTAAATGCCTCAAGTCTTCTTCATTTTCAGCAAGCAAGATTATGCCATCTGCATATCACAGGGTTGATGTGAATCATCTTTACGTAATGACAATAGGTTTGTTTAGAGCAGGCGTGGGGAATTTTTTTCCTGCCAGAGACCATTTGGATATTTGTAGCATTGTTCACAGTCCATACAGAATTATCAATTTAAAGATTAACCTGCTATATTTGGATCATTGTAACTGTGATTGCCTTGTGAGGCCAGACCAAATGATTTCATAGGGAGTTCTGGTATGGTGCTGTGGGCTATTGTGTTGTACTGCAAAGTCATTTGAACTGCAAGGTCGGCAGTTGAAGCTCTGGGTCGGAATCGACTCGAAGGTACTTCACAACAACATATGGTCTGTAGGCTGGATGTCCCCTACCCCTAACTTAAAGAAATAACTTTCTTTGCAGATGTTACCAGTTAAGTCATTGAGATCATATTGGAGTGGACTGGGTCATATTCCTAATCCTTTCTGAGTGGTGTCCTAGCAAAAAGAAAGAGATGAGCAAACAGAGTCACACAAAGGGCAAAGATAACAACATATCAGGCTGTGTCTACAAGCTAAGGGTTGCCAACAACCCCAAAAAGTAGGAGAGAGGTCTGGGATAGAGCCCCCCTCCACAGAGAAAAAAACAACATTGCTGATGCCCTGAATTCGGACTTCTCACCTCCAGAATTATGAAACATGGAATGTCTGTTCTTTAAAGTCCCCACTTTGTGTTATGGCTGCCCTAGGACAGGAAGACACCCGCCTTTCCCAGTGTTGGTTGCTGCTTTCAGGCTCTGAAGGCAAACTTGGCCATCAGCCCATATATACTATATGAGCTGTGGAGGTTTTCTCTTCTGTGATGGCTGTTCAGATCTGCTCCGGTTTCTACTTTGAGTTTTCTGGATTTTTCCTATCAGTTTTCAGGAACTCTTTCCATTTTCCAGATATTATTTCTTCCTGGGGTTTAGACACTGTAAATATTTTTTCCTAGGATTTTGCTAATTCTCTCTCTCTGTTTTAAAGTAATCTCTAATTTTGAAGTGAAAATCTCTACTTTTGAAGTAAATGTTCATGATAAAAGCTATATATGACAACTAATTTCCTTACAGTTACATGGCAAGATCTCCTCCTAGCTTTTCTTCCACTCGCTTTAGCACGTTTGATCTACAGGGAATCTTTCCTCGTATGTGTTGTGAAGTAGGAGTTGGAGGTGGTATAGGATAAACACTAGATTGTTTATTGCAAGTTCAGTGGTTCAAACCCACCAACAAACCCTATGCAGGAGTGCTATGAGTTGAAATCAACTCAATGGCACTTCAGAACATCAGGTAGCGAGCGGTCCAATCACGTTGATGATCATTGAAGACAGTTTCTTCACCCTGTGTTCTGAACCACCTGGCCCTATAACACTGTGTTGTTGTTGTTGTTAACTGCTGTCGACTCAGTTCCTACCCATAGCGACCCTGTATAGGGTTTCACAGGAGCAGTTGGTGAGCTTGAACTGCCAACCTTGCTATTCAAACGGCCTTGCAGTCGGGGGGATTCTACTGTGTATCATTGTTGTCCTATCACAAATTCCCATCAAGACGTGGTTTTCCCTTCTGGTCCCATTCTTCCTGCTGCCTGTCCCTTTTTTCTAACATCAGATAGGACAGGACACAGTCTTTGCGCTTCAATTTCATAACTGTCTCAGTTCTTTGTGAATCATCATAGTTCCGGGTAAAGTTTTCAATTAGTTGCCAAAACTTCCCTCATGATCATGAAATCTAGTTTCCCACAAAAGAACAAGCCTGAAGCTAGGAGCTTCAGACAACAAGCATGCATTTCCTGAGCACAGTCTGATGTCATCTGGGTCCCTCCTCCAACTTGAGGTCTCTCCGTGCAGAGCAAATAGCCTCCAAGTTCACAGACGTAGGGAGCGTGGGGAAGCCCCTCGTTCTAAAGTGCCTCCCCCTGGTATGGCCGTGTGTGGAGGTGGCTGTTGGTTGAACACTAACTTTGTCGAATGCACTGAGTCCCTCAAAAATAGCCTAGTCTTTAGGATTTTGTGTAGACAGTCCATGCACTTCCTTACCTAACACTTGGCAACTGTTCGGTCACCTATAAAGACTGTCGTGTCTGTATTGTGGCAGTCCAATGTCCCAGAACTCCCAGCACCATGAGAGTCAGGCCAACGAAACCATCGGAAGCTTTGTCCACTTCACATGAGAAGGCTGAGTCAGCGTGCCTTCTGCATATTTCAGTCTCAATGCACACCAGTGTAGATGGCACACAAACACACAAACAGAACCAGGAAAACACATGTGTGAACATCATTCTTATACTGTTTCGAATATCACTGCGCAGTGCACCTTGGGTTGACTTGCCCGCTACTGAGGAGAAAGGGGAAAGTTTTGGCAATTTACTCCTGGACTCCCTTTGCCACCGACTTTAGTCCCATCAGAAATGATCCCCTGAAGATCAGGACTGCATCACATAACAAGCTTTCAGGGAAAATGAAAGTTGACCTGGAAGCTAGAGTCTCCTAAGTGGTGCTTGTTAAAGGTACTTACCTGGGTGAGCCAGGATGAGAATGTGAGTACCTGCCCAGATGTCAGGACAGCAGGGTTACAATGATGTTGTTCTGTATACATGGTAGAGTCCTGGTGTGGCGCTGTGGGTTAATGCGCTGGACTGCAAGGTCAGCGGTTCAAACTCAGCAGCCGCTCCTTGGAAACCCTATACAAAAAGGTCACGATGGGTCAGAACTGACTCAATGGCACTTCACAATAATATTATACATGGTAGCTGAAGGGGGTAACCCACCCCATAGGTCTCCATGGAGACAACTTTCTTCAGCATGGACCACTTAGTTGAAGTCGGTTTGCATCACTGAGGGACTTGTCATGAAAACAGCTCTTGATGGAGGTGTATGGGAGCTGCTTTGTTGTGGTTATGTTCATCACATCCATTGAAATCCTGGAAATGGAGGTGTCTTCACAGGCCTGGACCCGAGGTTAGCAGCTTTTCCCCTCAGCACCTCCTCCCTCTGAGAATGGGTCTCAGGCGCAAAGGTGTGGAGCCATCACTTTCTCTGAGTGGGTGCCTCCTGCCCCCCAACACTGACACCTCATTAGCACCTCATTAGCAGCCACTTCATGGAGCAATCAAAACTGTGTTCTCAGGGAAAATGTGCCACTCATCATGAGGTGTTGGGTTATTAAAGTTTGTAAGTAGAGAAAGGGCTAATTTGCCCACAGGGGGATCATCCCATTTTCGCCTGTCAGTTGTCCTTGGTGGCTGGAGATGTTGTATCTCTGCTGCCTGGGAAGTCTGGTTCAGGCTGGTGGCAGCTTCGCTTGCTCAGATTGACCACACTGGTTCCTCGGGTTTATAAAGCTGCATCTCCACATTGGGCTGATGTTGATGATCATGATGTAGAGAACAAAAAGGCTCTGAATCCTAAGGCATGATGAGGGTAAGACTTTGACAGTTCAGTTACCTGGTGGAACCTTTGGGCAAATCATGGTTGTTGTTGGTATGTGCTGTAAATCTTTAAGGGAGCAGAAAACCTCATCTTTCTCCCATGGAACAGCTGATAGTTTTGAACTGTTGACTCTGAGGTTAGCAGCCTAATTCGTAACAACTACCCTACCAGAGCTCCATTGTAGTGATGTGATGCCCCATTGCTAATGAGTCTCCTTCCTAGGGAAGAAGCAGTTTCGATAAAAGCAGACCACAATGATCTTCACCAGGTGTGAGTTGCCACCCATGATCATCTGCCATTTTATAAGGGCAGGGCTGTCATACTCAAGCCCATCCTGTCCACTCCTAGGAAGGACAAGTAAGATGTTCACTGCTTAGTCTGGGTTCTTAGAGAAACAGACACACAGATGTAACAAAAGCGAAGCTTCTTGTTGCTAAGTGCTATCCAGTTGGTTCCAACTCACAACAATCCTGTATACGATTTCCAAGGTACAGCTGGTGGGTTTGAAATGCTGATCTGTGGTTAGCAGTCCATTGCTTATCCAAAAGTGCCACAGTGTTGTTGTCAAATGCCATCGAGTCAGTTCTGACTCATAGTAACCCTGTATAGGGTTTCTGAGGAGCAGCTGGTGAGCTTGTGGTTCAAACTGACCTTGCAAGAAAACACAAGTTCGTGGAAATTAAACAATACACTATTAAATAGTTATTGGCTCAAAGAAGAAAGTTCATGAAAAAATGGAATGAAAAGCTAAATGCAATTTTTCCACAAGCTTTTGAAGCCTCCTTATGAGTATGCATAGACAGATAGATAGATATTGCTTTTAAGTACTGTCGTATCAATGCTGATTCATAGTGATCCTGCATAGGGTTTCCAAGGAGTAACTGGTGAGCTTGAACCACCGACCTTGCAGTTCAAAATGGCCTTTCAGTCCAGTGCATTAACCCTCAGTTCTGATAGATGGATAGCTAGACAGAAAGATGATAGATAGATAGATAGATAGATAGATAGATAGATAGATAGCTCCATCGAGCCATAGATCAGTTGATAGACCAATAGATTGTTGTTAAGTGCCGTGGAGTCAGTTCTGACCCATAGTGACCCTGTATAGGGTTTCTGAGGAGCAGCTGGTGAGCTTGAAGCACTGACATTGTGGTTCAAAGTGACTTTTCAGGCCAGCGCATTAGCCCACAGCACCACACCAGGACTCCAGATAGATAGATACATACATAGATAGACACATGGTGGTGGTGGTGGTGGTGTGCCATGGAGTTGGTTCCAACTCACAGTGACCCTCTACAGGATTTCCAAGGCTGTAAATCTTTACGGGAGCAGAAAACCTTGTCTTTCTCCCACAGAACAACTGGTAGTTTCAAACTGCTGACCTTGCAGTTTGCAGCCCAACTTGTAACCACTATGCTACCAGAGCTCCTTAGATAGAAACAGAGAGGTGATTTCAAGGGATTGGCTCATGTCATTGAGGGGACTGGCAAGTCCCCAAGCTATAGATCAGTCAAGAAGCTGGAGACCTCTGCTGGTTCATGGGGCTCCAGGGGCTGGAGAATCCAAAATCTGCAGTTTGGTGGCAGGCCAGAGACTTCTAAGGCTTATACCCCAAGAGCTAGAAGTCATATGACAAGAATAGTGCAAGGTCGAGAAGGAGGGAGCTTTGCCACAACGTCCATTTATATACCAGAGGCAGACCACACCCCCAAGGGGACGCCCCTTTCAGTTATTAGTCTGCTTACATCAGGCCACATTATGGAAGGTGATTGCATTGTAACCCATTATGGAAGACGTTTACATTGTGTCCCATTCTGGAAGATGATTAGATTGTGTCCCATTATAGAATATGATTACATTGTGTCCCATTATGGAAGATGATTACATTGTGTCCTATTATGGAAGATGATTACATTGTATCCCATTATAGAATATAATTACATTGTGTCCCATTATGGAAGATGATTACATTGTATCCCATTATAGAATATAATTACATTGTGTCCCATTATGGAAGATGATTACATTGTATCCCAATATAGAATATGATTACATTGTATCCCATTATAGAATATGATTACATTGTGTCCCATTATGGAAGATGATTACATTGTGTCCTATTATGGAAGATGATTACATTGTATCCCAATATAGAATATAACTACATTGTATCCCATTATAGAATATGATTACATTGTGTCCCATTATGGAAGATGATTACATTGTATCCCATTATGGAAGATGTTTACATTGTGTCCCATTATGGAAGATAATTACATTGTGTCCCATTCTGGATAAGAATTACATTGGATGCATTATGGATGAGCACTCAGCCTGGTGCCCATCACGTGCTTCAGCATTAACCAGCACAGCCAATGAGATGATGCCTATGACTTACTCAAATTGACAAAAGGAAAGGGCTCTGGTTGGCATCTAGTATCCAAACGGAAGACCTAGATGAAAGTAACATTACAGACCCCAATAAGCAGAGACGTGGCCCATACATATGCGTGCACGCACACACACACACACACAGCCCAATAACATGTGTACTTCTACTCTCTAAAATGTGTATCCGGGGCCGCTTACTGCGTCATTATGGGTATGGAATACAAATGGCCATTTTGAGTCTCTCTCTCTCTGGACTATGAAGGGTAAAGCAAATGTTGATAAGGGATTCAGGAGGCCCCAGTGAAAAAAAAATGATCCTAATTCTTAACTTCACTAACAAAACTGCATTTCAACTGTTGGCCCAGGGGAAGGATGCTGTTGTCGTTAAGTGCCGTTGAGTTGGTGCCAACTCATAGTGATCCTGTATAGCATGGGTGGGGAACCTTTTTCTCTGCCAAAATTTATAACATCATTTTCAAGCCATACAAAATTATCAACTTAAAAAAATTAGTCTTCTGTATTTGGTCAAACTTTGGACATATTGTCCGCAGGAAACAGTCGCTGGAGAAGGATGTCATGCTGGGTAAGGTGGAGGGTCAGAGAAAAAGAGGAAGACCCCCAACAAGATGGATCAGCCAGGTGGCATCATTGATGGCATCAAGTGTGGCAGCGGTAATGAGGTTGGCCCAGGATCGGACATTGTTTCGTTTTGCTGTGCATAGGGTCGCTATGAGTCAGTTCCAACTCGATGGCACCTGACAACAACAACAACATTTGGTCAAACATTTAATTAACTCACTCCTAATGTGATGGCTGGAACCGCAGTTGCCTTGGAATCAGACCAAATGATTTCATGGGCTTTCTACAGCTCACTGGCCGGATGGCCCCCACCCTACTTTATAGGTTTTCCAAGGAGCAGCTGGTGGGTTTGAGCCATCAACCTTGCGGTTAGCAGTCCAGTTCTCATTCTGCTAAGCCACACCAGAAGTCAAGGGGGGGAAGGATAGCTCAAGGTTAAAAACAACAAAATCCTAAATGGAGAATTCTATCCTATGAACATAGTGTTACACGACTTCTTGTTAGGTGTGGTCAAGTTGGTTCTGACTCACAATGGCCCCATGTACAACAGAAGCTAACACTGCCCGTTGCTGAACCATCCTCACCATTGTTATGGTAGAGCCCATTGTTACTGCCACTGTGTCAGTCCATCACATCCAGGGTCTTTCTCTTTTTCTGCTGACCCTCTATTTACCAAGCATGATGTCCTTCTTCGGTGACTGGTCCCTCCTGATGACATATCCAAAGTAGGTAAGACAAAGTCTCACCAGCCTGGCTTCTAAGGGGCATCCTGACTGTACTTCTTCCAACACAGATGTGTTTGTTCTTCTGGGAGTCCGTGTTACAGTCTATATTCTTGACCAACACCATGAGTCAAAAGCATCAATTCTTCCATCTTCTTGATTCATTGTCCAGCTTTCACATGCCTATGAGGCTATTGAAAATACCAGGGCTTGGGTCAGGTGCACCTTAGTCCTCAAAGTGACCTCTTTGCTTTTGAACATTTTAAAAGCAGTTTTGTGCATCAGATTTGTCCAATGCAATATGTCCTTTGACATCTTGACTGCTGTTTCTATGGATATTGACTATGGCTTCAAGCCAAATGAAGTCCTTGACAACTTCAGTCTTTTCTCCGTTGGTCACAATGTTGCTTGCTGGTCCGGTTGTGGAGATTTTTGTCTTGTTTATGTTGAGGTGGAATCTCGAGATTAGCAGGGGACTGGGGAGAGAGTGTGCTTTCTTAATTCTGTCCATGGGCACCTGCATTGATTCTTCTAACTGGAGTATCGGGACATGAGTTCTGTGTGTGTCTGATGGACGCATGCTCCTTTGGTAATTCTGTGCATGGGAGCCTGCAATGATTCTTCTAACTGGAGTATCGGGACATGAGTTCTGTGTGTGTCTGATGGACGCATGCTCCTTTGGGAGAAGTCGGGTTAACAGCCGGGTACTTTGTGTAAATGCTGTAGACCTCAAGGATGAGGCATGCAGCAAGCGTCAGATTCGATCTACCCCAACATGCTCGTGAACAAGGTGGGAATATCTGAGGTGGACAAAGGATTAGCTGAGGCAGTTCTGAGTCATGGTGACCCCACGTACCGCACAACAAAGTGGTACCTAGCCCTGTGCCATCTTCGCTCTCCTTGGTGCATTGAGCCCACCATTTCTCAGTCCATTCCATGGAGGGTTTCCCTCCTTTTCAGTGACTCTCTACTTGTGATTCACAGGGTTTTCATTGGCTAATAAAGGAGCTCTGGTAGCGTAGTGGTTACGAATCGGGCTGCGAACCTTAAGGTCAGCGGTTCGAAACTACCAGCCGCTTCGTGGGAGAAAGATGAGGCTTTCTACTCCCGTAAAGATTTACACCCTCGGAAGCCCTGTTACAGGGTCGCTATGGGTCGGAACCGACTCAACGGCACTTAACAACAACAACAACAATTTTAGAAGTAGATCAACCAAACCTTTCTTCCTACTCCATCTCAGTCTTGAAACTCCATTGAAACCTGCCCACCCTGGATGACCTTACTGGACTCTGTACTTTTCACCTTCCAGCATCCTCACTACATGTGAGCCACACAGTACGACAGACTGACAGACAAGGACTGGGGTCTTCTCCTTGGGTGTCATAGTCACACCCTGTGGTACCCACTCCCTCTGTTAACCTAGGAGGAAAGTGTCATTCACGCCCTAGGACTCTCTCCTCTGCTTTGTCCTGCCTGTCTTTGGATCCAGGGACATTTGTGCTGGGCAGGCATCTCGTTTTGCAAATGAAAGATTGTGAAAACAACAGCAAGTGTGGTGAATGGCAAGCCAAGAATCTAAAAAGATCATAAACAACGACAGGAAGCAGCTGACTCGAGCCAGTCAACATGTCAGAACTTAATAAAGAATTCTTTACTTGAGCCCAAAACTCGGACAGCAACAGGACAACCCACGGAGGAGCCAAATCAGCAGTCCATGTGGACAAAGGCCACTTTCAGCCCTCAGCACCCAGCCCGCCTGCACGTGGCCAGCTTCATTCTTTCCCTCTACACCCAGACTGTCCACCCTGGATTGCAGGGTGGGGCCTCATCTGCAACGTGCCAGGGTCACACCTGGGGCTCACCCAGTGCTGGGAGCAATCATGTGTCCTCCTTTCCAAAGTGCATACTATCATGTCCTCTCCCACCACCTTCACCTCGGCCACCACCTCTCCCATGATCACCTCCCACCACCACCACGACATACATCATCACCTCCATCACCACACCATCACCTCCACAAGCTCATCACCATCACCTACCCCATCATCACTACCACCATCATCACCACGATACACCATCACCACACACACCATCACCTCCACAATCTCATCACCACCACCTACCCCATCATCACTACCACCATCATCACCATCATCACCACCACACACACCATCACCTCCATCACCACACCATCATCACTACCACCATCACCACCACACACACCATCACCTCCATCACCACACCATCACCTCCACAAGCTCATCACCATCACCTACACCATCATCACTACCACCATCACCTCCACCACCACCACACACACCATCACCTCCACAAGCTCATCACCATCACCTACACCATCACTACCACCATCATCACCATCATCACCATGACACACACCATCAACTCCATCACCACACCATCACCTCCACAAGCTTTATCACCATCACCTACACCATCATCACTACCACCATCATCACCACGACACACACCATCACCTCACACACCATCACCTCCATCACCACACCATCACCTCCACAAGCTCATCACCACTACCTACCCCATCATCACTACCACCATCATCACCACGACACACACCATCACCTCCACAATCTCATCACCACTACCTACACCACCATCACTACCACCATCACTACACACACCATCACCTCCATCACCACACCATCACCTCTATCACCACACACACCATCACCTCCATCACCACACCATCACCTCCACAAGCTCATCACCACTACCTACCCCATCATCACTACCACCATCATCACCATCATCACCACCACACACACCATCACCTCCATCACCACATCATCACCTTCACAAGCTCATCACCACCACCTACCCCATCATCACTACCACCATCACCACCATCATCACCACGACACACACCATCACCACACACACCATCACCTCCATCACCACACCATCACCTCCACAAGCTTATCACCACTACCTACCCCATCATCACTACCACCATCATCACCATCATCACCGTCACCACCATCACTACCACCTCCACTTCCATCATAAGATTTTCAATGATTGCATTTTCAGAAGTGGATTTCCAGGCCTTTCTTGGGAGGTAACTTTGAGTGGACTCGAACCTCCAGTGTTTCAATTAGCAGCCAAGGGCTTTAACCATTTTCACCACTAGAGACTCCACCCTGCCTGTAACCCACTACCATGACATGCATTCCAAGCCCCAGAGCCCGTCCATATACGGCAGCGTGGACGTGCCCACGGGTTTCCAAGTCTATCATCTTTACGGAAGCCGGCTGCCGCATCTTTCACCCATGGAGCAGCCAGGGGTTCAAACTGCTGACCTTTTGGTTCGCCGTCCAGTGCCTATCCCACTGCACCGCCGGGGCTCCTACTCTGCCTGTGGGCCGTGGACCGATTTCTTAGGTAGAAAGCATGGGAGGGGCAGCTGTCATGAGTGAAATGAGTGTTTTTGCTTAAAAAGGGAACACAGTGTTTTTGGCTGGGCCTGATCAAAAGCAGCTTCCTTTTGGAATCTGTGAAGCAGGAACTACGATGCCAGATTGCGGGTTATTTTGGGAAGCAGGGCTGTGCGGAGCGGGGGTTTTACTGGGAACCGCGCTCCCCATCCGTGAGCAGACAGGCAGAGGCGCACCCGGCGGGCGGTAGGTCACAGCCAGGCGTGAAGGCGCGCTCATGTGCTGATGTGTGGGGGTGAAGAAGTGTGTGGTCTGTAATACCATGGGTTCTTTCTGAAACAGGGCACGGGTAAGTGAGGGCTGTGTACCCCAGAACACCACACTCCACTCCCCAGTGAACAAAAGCAACAGTTCATTGGAGAATGGTCAGGGTCATTTCTGTCTGTGTCCCTTCCACAAATTCCCAAGAGCCAGCCAGCCTGGGGGCTCAGAGTGTGGCCTTCAAAGGCAGAAGGACCTGGGTTCGAATCTTGGCTCTTGGCTTACAGCAAGTTCTTGCTGTCTTGTTCTGTTTCCTCCTGTACAACTATATTGATGCTAGCAGAAACCATTGATGGAGCCACAGGAAGGGTCCAGTGCATGCGTTTAAGAACATCTTAGGGCCCACGTCCGGACACAGCTGCAACATCCACCTTTCACGGAGACTCCCGGCCAGCACACCTAACACACAGCCACCATCTGTCTCTCAGGGGAGGTTTGAGTGTTGTTAAGATGCCCAGCAGGTGTCAGGAAGAGGAAGAAAGTCCTGGTGATTGGTGAATGAAATGTAATGACCTCCTTTACCCCAGTCCCCGCCTCCGTTGTCTCCCCAGTCTCCTTCCTGCACCCCAGTTCCTCTCCCTGTACCCCAGGCCCTCCTTTCTGTAGGCCAGTCCCCCTCCTGAGGTCTGTCCTTTCTTCCTGCATCCCTGTTCCCCCTCCCTGTGTCCCAGTCCGTCTCCTGTACCCCAGTCCTTCTCCCCTGCATTGTTTGTGCTGAGGGGCAGGCTATGCAATGTGGAGCTAGCCCGGCTGAAGCCCCCGTACAGACTGCCTTCTGTGTCCTGAAGCTCCCCAGATTCTGCCGCAAGGCTTCCCTGGGGTGACAGTCCCTATTCAGATAGCCATCATGTTACTGCATGAACCCTTGAATACCCTGTACCACAGCCACACATGTACACACATGTACACCCATGTCCACATGCAATAGGAGACATCACTGCAGCCACAGTGCACGCACGCACACACTCATTGAGACCCAATCAAGCAACTGGTCCCACGCCCAGGAACTCTCTGCTCAAGGCTTAATTGCAGCGGGTCTGCAGAAGCCCCCCTCTTGTCAGTGACTTAGATGGTGTCTCAGTTCTCTCGTGTGGCTATATCAGAAATAACACAAGTGGGTGCTTCAGCAAGCAGAAACGTTATATCCTCCCATAGTGTAAAGAAGGCTAGAAGTCTGAATTCAGGGGCCGGGGTTAGAAGAAGGTTTTCTTTCTGTCAGCTCTGGGGAAAGAAAGGCCCTCGTCTCCTTCCAGCATCTGTGGGCCTGGTGGTCCTTGGAGGTCTCCATGTGTCTTGGCACCAGTCTTCCCCTGGGCTAGGAGCTTCTCAGCACAGGGACCCTGGGTCTTCTCCTTGCTCTTCTTTCTTGGTGGTACTCAGGACCCCCACTCTCTGCTTACTTCTCTGTCCTTTCTGGTGTAAAATAAAAGGTCATACGGCTCATGCCCCAGGAAATTCAGGGTTAGGACCCGAGTCAGGGTGTTGCATCCCACCCTGACCTCCTTATAACTGATGGGTCACATGAGATCACATCATCACATAACTGAACTGCCAGATTACGTCATCACATAACTGCCAGATTACGTCATCACATAACTGCCAGGTGACGTCATCACATAACTGCCAGGTGACGTCATCACATAACTGCCAGGTGACGTCATCACATAACTGCCAGGTGACGTCATCACATAACTGCCAGATTATGTCATCACATAACTGCCAGATCACACCATCACAAAACTGCCAGATTACGTCATCACATAACTGTCAGATTAGGTCATCACATAACTGCCAGATTACACCATCACATAACTGCCAGATTACGTCATCACATAACTGCCAGGTTACGTCTTCACATAACTGCCAGATGACATCATCACATAACTGAACTGCCAGATTACATCATCATATAACTGCCAGATCACGTCATCACATAACTGCCAGGTTACGTCATCACATAACTGTCAGATTACATCTGACATAACTGCCAAACACTAAGAATCATGGCCCAGCCTAATTGACACACATTCTTAGGGGCACAGTTCGATCCAGGACACACAGAGGTGTTTTACTCTGGGAACCTATTTCTTTGAAGCTGCGTCTGTCTATCTGTTGTGGGTCCTGTCTGACCTCTGGAAATATCCAGCTAGATTTCTCCTGGGCTTTGCTCTATTCGCTGGCCCTTCACAAACAGGTGGAGAACTGATATCTTCCAGAGCGAGTCTGGTGTCAGCGATATCCATGAGCGCTCATGTTTCTCAAGCTGGGAGCTTTGCCGGCTCCGGATCCCTGGGCAAACGGCAGAGCTGTGTAGCACATCTGCATGGAAGGCCCGAGCTGGGGGCGTAGCTCACGAGTGTGTCAGCCCACTGCAGTCGAGGCAACGCCTACTGAGATCAACTGTACAGAGTGTCTTTATGGGAGCAGACAGCTGGTGGTTTGAACCACCAGCCCTGCAGCTAACAGCCCAGCACCTAACCCACAGCGCCACCAGGGCTCCTTTTGACAGCCAGCAGTAGAAACTCATCCTTCAGTCTCAGGAAGTGATTCCAGGAACCTCACAACTTTACATTGGGATTCTGTTTCATGGACCATAAGTTTGTAATTCACAGTCGCACAAATCACAAAATGCCAGGGCAGTATGATGGATTACAAGCAAAGGGCCCAAAAGAAGAAAATCTAATCTAGTGGAGAATACAGGTGTGAAGTCCACCTGATCTAATAGACATCCTTTAAAAGAGTAAGAAATTAGTCACATAAATCCAATCTACTGGGTCACAATACCTACAGGAAAGGACACTTTGGTAGGTTGTGTTTTAAGAGGACGGAATGGCGCCAAAGCACAGAACACATGGTGAAGCATGAGAAGCTGTTGTGGACGTGCAGGCGTCTGGCTTGCTTTGACATATCGCGTCCTTATAAAACCCTAGTGTCCTATAGTAACTTAGGGTTACTTTACAGAAGAGGAAATCGGGATTCAGAGAGGCGAAGTAACTCAGCCAGGAAGTGGTGGAGCAGGGATTTGAAGCCAGGTCTGTTGAATTCTGCTCCCCACCCCCACAACACACACACACACACACCGTGCACACTCTTGCCCCAGCCCTGCCTGGCTTTCCCCATGATTGCGTGAGCCAGCACTTTCATGCCTCTGTCTTTGGACCCCTTGTTTACATTCCACTGTCGCCTGGCCAACACCTGCCTATCCAGATTGACTGCGCTCAGGGCCACCATATATGGATGTGTTACTCGACACACAGACAACCAACACACCCTGGGTCCTCCCCACTGTAGGAGCCATCTGAACCCAAGCTGCAGGCTCCTGAAGACAAGACTCCTGTCTGCCTTAGACACCATCACCATCCCTATCGTAAGCAGTCCTTCACCAATCATGTGTTGGGTGAACTGTGAATGAGTTGACCACCCTTGCTCGCTGCCATCTTCCTGTACACAGTGGTTCTCAGCCGGGTGATCTTATCCCCAAGGGAACAGTGGGTACCAAACAACATGATTGCGGTGACTCAGATGCTGCTTGTTCTCAGCTCCTAGACACTGCTACCCACCCTACGGTGTATGAAACACGGCAGCACACACATACTCTGTCTCAGAACTACCACATACCCGAGTATCTCCAGGGTGGGCTCAGCACCTAGGCAGGGGCCCAAAACCAGTGTGTCTTTTTAAACCCAGCAGCCAAGATACAGAATGAATGAATGAATGAGAAATACAGCAGTCACAAGAGATTCAGACTAAAATTCAGTGAACAACTTGGGGTGGTGAAAACCCTGTAGTCAGGAGTCTGTACTCGAGCTTGGAGCCACTTCTCGGCTGGATAGAAATGGTTCCATGTTGGAACATCATGGTGATTGGAAAAGCCCAGATGAAACGAATGGTTTTGACAGACTCAGCCTTGGAGAACTGTGTTCTCTGTGGCAATGGTATGCATCTCTGTTATGCTTTTTAAGGTGGTTTGGGTTTTTAAGGTGGTTCAGGTTTTTAAGGTGGTTCGGATTTTTAAGGTGGTTCGGGTTTTTAAGGGGGTTCGGGTTTTTAAGGTGGTTCGGGTTTTTACGGTGGTTCGGGAAATACCCTGTGATTGCTCATGACTCAGTCCCCAAGTTATGACTCGGGAGAGAACATGGGGACATGCTTTCTTATCAAAGGTGTGGCCATAAATGCATAAAAATAAATAAATAAATAAAAAGATAGGATGGAATGCATTTTCTGCAATAGTTATTTTTGTGGATGGGGGGTTGGGTTTTTTGGGGAGTCCTGGTGTGGCACTGTAGGATAAGCACTGAATAGCAACGTTGGTTTAAACCACAAGGTCAGAAATTCAAATCCACCTGCCACTTCTTAGAAACCCTGCACAGGGTCACTATGAGTCAGAAGTAACTCAACGACACTTAACAACAACATAGTAGTTTTAGGTTTATGGAAAAATTGCACTGAGAGAGCAGAGTTTCCGTAGTCTCTCTCTCCCTGCAGTTTCCCCCATTATTAAACATCTTGCATTGTTGTTGTTAGTAGGAGCCGATGAGTCAGTTCCAACTCATGTTGTTATGTGCCGTGGCGTCGATTCCGACCCATAGCGACCCTGTACAGGGTTTCCGAGGCTGTAAATCTTTACGGGAGCAGAAAGCCTCATCTTTCTTCCGTGGAACAGCTGGTAGTTTTGAACTGCTGACCCTGAGGTTCGCAGCCCGATTCGTCACCACTGCGCTACCAGAGTTGGCCATAAATTCTTAAAGGTCACACAGAGCTCTTACAATGGGCTGAGCCAATTGTCACATCAAGGTCTTTCAGCATTGAATACAAGTAGCATTATTTTAGGAAAAAAAAAAGTCAAAGTCATTTGCAAAAACTATTCAAGACTAGACTCTTGGATGATTAGTGAAGTAGAAACAGACAAGGGAGAAACGTGTATGTTACGAGACTAAGACAAATGAATCTTTATGTAATTTTATGTTGCTGTTAAGTGTCATCAAGTCGGTTCCAACTCATAGTGACCCTGGATAGGGTTTTCAAGGAGTGACTGGTGAGTTTGAACCTCCAACCTTATGGTTATCGTACAAGTACCACACCAGGACCCCCTACAATTGTATAAACTTCAAAGTATTCAGTATTCTGAGAGTCAGTGTCTTATTTGATGCTCATAAAGATACTGTGAAGTAGGTACTTGTCCCCATTTTATAGAGGAGGATGCCGAGGGTCAGAGAAGGTAGGCCTAAGTACCCCTAGAAGGCCAGATCCCAGGGGACAATATTCTGGAAGGAAGAATGAGGAAAGCTGGGTACCATCAGTGGTGGAGATGGAGTTGGCATTTCAATGGGCTACTTTTCATCAAAAACAGCCTAGCAACCCAGCTGTTGTTAAGTGCTGTCAAGTCAGTTTCACCTCATAGCAACCCTGTATGGGAGTACTAAAGCTAGAAACCTTTCAGTAGAAAGTCTTACCTTTCTCCCTCAGAATGACTGGTGGGCTCGAACCTCTGACCTTGTGGCGTGCAGTCCAGTGCTTATCATGCAGAGCCATACCGGCAGAGCTAGGAAATAAACTCTATGGTTTCCAAGACCAGCGGTTCAGTAGGTGAGGCTGGAGGACCAGCTCAGTGAGCTCGCTGTGATGCTGGGTGTGTAGGACGGAGGAGATGAAGGCAGCATTGTCAGTACAGACATAAGATCTCCAACTGGCTCCTAACAGACTCCATCTCTCTGTTGGTGAATTGCCCAAAACTAGGGTGCTGTGGTCAGCATTTCTTAAGGGAAGAGCAGGCACAAAGCCGGGCCTGTTCACTTGGGCCTTTGTCATCTTTCTGAACAAATTGGGACTTTCTCAGGGAATCGGCAGAGTTTGTGTTTATGCCCAAAGCGACAGAATATACCAAGGCTCTTGAGCCTGTGTTCATCTGGATACTTTGAGTTCAGAATTCTCAATTTGTCCCATAAATTTGCCGGTATTGTAGAAAAGCGGGCATGACTCAGATGGGCTTTATTTACCACAAAAAGTTGCTGCAGTCTGGTGTAAACTGATGCCAGCCTTGCTGGGAAGGTACGTTTGCTTCCACTGGATGAGACCCTGCTGGGTCTCAGCTAGCGTGGTGACTGATAGGAAGGTGTTCACTTTGGGTTGTTGTTGAGTACTGTGGTGTCGGTTCCGACTCATAGCGGCCCTGCACAGGGTTTCCGAAGCTGCACATCTTTACGGGAGCAGAAAGCCTCACCTTTTCCCACAGGACAGCTAGTAGTTTCGAACAGCCGACCTTGAGATTACCAGCCTGATTCGTAACCCTTCTACTTTGGGTAGTCCCTGCTTATCAGGGTAATGACACGATGTAAGTAAATTGGGACGTTATAAAATCAAAATCAGAGTGGCATCCTCATGGGAAGCGGGGACATTTCTGGTCATTTCCTTTCTTCTCTTGGCTTCCTTTGCGCTTTTAGCTGCTTACTTGATGAAGGGGGTGGGGGTGGAAGAGTTGCCATAAAGTCAGTTTCCACTCATGTCCACCCCACGTGTGTCTGCGTAGATCCGAGCTCCATGGGTTTTCAGTGGCTGATTTTCCAAGTAGATTACCATACCTTTTGCCTGAGGCATGTTGGGGTGAACTCGTTTGTACCTCCAACCTTTTGGTTAACAGCCAGGCGCTCTAATAGTTGGCACACCCTGGGCTGTTGGGTGGAAACCAAGCAGCAAATGAACTAAGTAAGACAGGGAACGAAGGCAGAGGAAAGACCAGAGGGGCCAAACTCAGCAGCCCTTACTCCTCCACTCACTGCTGAAAAGGAATACAGGCTCTGAGTTCAGTCAGGCAAAGGGCTACCCTACCCAGTTCCCGGGGACCGGGCCCCATTGGCCCAGTGAGTTGGAGGTGGCAGACAGGACCTGTTTCCAGGGCAGCCATCAGGATTTCTCAGGTGCTGAATGTCGCTCACACACCTTGACCAAGAGAACGGGGCTACCATTGGATATGGCGAGGCTTTAGGTCACTTCAGGACAAAAGCAGAACACACCCCTGATTGGGCTGGACGGACAGACGTCCACATTGAAATGCAGCAAACAGCACTGCCTGTTAAAATCCACGGGCAGTGGGAGGTCGTTGGTAATGTTTGTGTGCGCTCCTTATAGATGAAACTCAGCCAGGTCTTTTGAGGTGCTTCCACCCATGGGAGAAACCCAGACTTGAGACAGGCACACAGGGGTCGGCAGATGCTCTTTAGATGAAGCTGCTGCCTCCAGCTGTGGCTCCCAGCATCCTGAGAGGAGCAGAGGCAGTTTGTGCTGTGGGTTTGGAAGGTTGCTGAGATGGTGTTGGTTCAAGGGTAGAATTCTTCCCTCCCGTGTGGGAGACGTGGGTTCAGTTCCCATATGTCAGTGGAGGCTGGCTTGTTGCTGAACAGGTTTCAGCTTCCAGACCAAGACAGACCAGGAAGAAAGACCTGGTGAGCTACTTCTGAAAGTCAGTCCGTGAGAACCCCGTGGATCACAACTGCCCACAACACAGCCGAACCCAGGGACGGTGCAGGACTAGCTAGGCAGCCATTCTGTGGAGCAGGGGGTCGTAGTGAGTTGGGGGCCAATGAACAACAATGGCATCAGTTTTGCCACCTGAGTCCTGTCTGGCTCCAGGTGGACTCTGGGGGACTGTCAGTCTTCCCACCCACTCAGCCAGGACCACCCTGTTGCTTTGGGTGATCAGTACATCCCAGGGACTCAAGCGTCAGAGACTCGCTGCTCTGGGCATCTCTAACAGAATTGGCACCCAGGCCTAACCAAATCCCTGTCTCTGTCTCTCTTCCTGTTTTATGCAGGGGCGGATCTGTAGAAAAGCCGGCAAATCAAAAAAGTCCTTCAGCCGTAAGGAAGCGGAGGCGACTTTTAAGAGCTTGGTGAAAACGCATGAGAAGTATGGCTGGGTTACCCCGCCGGTCTCAGATGGCTGATGTCCACTGCCTCTCCACACACACCACCCCCAACATCTCCTTGTCCATGCTGCACACCACCCACCTACCCCCCCGTTTTCTACGCCCGCCAGGACTGTGTCAGGAACGCCAAGGCGACATTTAAGTTATTTATGAACAGATGTGTTGACAGAGAGTGAGAGGGTGTGAGCGCCGCCGGGCTTCTGTTCCGTTGAGAAGTGAAGGAGCATCATCCTGGAGCCAGCTTAGAACAAATGCTGAGATGGTGACATCTCCCAGCCCCGCCCTTCCGCCCTCCTCCCGCCACGCATCCTTCGCTTCTTCTTCCTAGGGCAGCGGATCCAGAAGCAGCCAGTGGGCACCCGCTGCCCGGTAGGACGCTGGCACCGCCAGTATGGGCCCCCTGCGCTGTGGCTGTCTCGTTTCCCTTCCAGCGTAGCCTGAAGCTGTGGCCCAGGACCTCCTGTGACCACATTTACACCTCATCTGTGCTCTGACCTTTGGCTCATGAAAACAAGATGTACCGTCACCAGGTTCTTCGTGATAGACACACAGAAATCCAACACACAAAAGCAGCTGTCCACTCATTCGCTTGGCTCTGTCTGCTGACATCACGGTGTGCTGTCAGCTAGGTGAATGCAGAGACCCCCCGAGAGCTGAGGCAGGGTGGCTGTGGGCACCTCCACGGTCTGATGGAAACAGGTTGTGACTAGCAGGACTCCTTTGGCAGTGCTCCTGTCTGCTCGCCGAGACTCAGATGCCCACCCGAAGCAAAGACAGTTCCCCGTCCACTGCCGTCATCGGACCCCCGTGACCATCTGTGCTCGTGACTGTGAATGCCAGAACTCCCCACGGAGGCCAGGTGACACCTGACAATTTGCATGACCGGATCTTTCTTTCCACCCTGTAGTCACTTGTGCACCCCCCGGGGCTGGGGTGTGTGAGCACCCTCACTGTGATATGATAGGAAACCCCCTCCCCCATTATGTAATTGTCACCATTTCATTCTGCTCTTCGGTTATGTGACTGAGAACTTTCTGCGAGGCTCTCTGAGATGAATATGCGGAAAGAGGTAAAAAAAAAAAAAAAAATGTTCATTCCAAGTGGAAACAATCGTATTGGACACATTTTAAATAAAATCATGTACGTCTGATGCACCGCCTCGGTAATTCAGTCATTGCGGGCTAGCTTGCCTCTTAAAATAGTTCATTTGTTGGCAATATTAAATATGACACAGGGCTGCCTGATTGGCACAAACAGAAAAGGTTGGCCACTGGAGTCCTCTCAAATGTGCCTCGGAAGGAATGCCAGGTGATCTGCTTCTGAAAAATTAGTTATTGGAAACCTCGTGGAGGACGGTCCTAATCTGATGCACAGAAGGGTGACCGCAGCTACCCTCCACCCACTGAACTCCTCCATAGAGTTTCAGACACTATAAATCTTTACAACAGCAGACTGCTTCATCTTTCTCCCGCAGAGCAGCTGGTGGGTTCCAGCCTTCCAACTGGCTTCTAACTGCAAGGTCGGCAGTTCAAACCCACCAACTGCCCCTTGGAAATGCAATACAGAGTTGCAATGAGTCAGAACTGACTCAGTAGCACTTAACAACAACAAGGAATGGCTTGCACCGACCTTGCAGTTAAGTCCCACACCAGTCTTTGCAAAATCAGCCAAACTTGTTGTTATCCAGTTGGCCCTGGGTCACGTTCGACCTGTGTGTATCAGAGTAGAACTGGACCCCACAGGGTTTCCAGTGGCTGATTTTCCAGAAGGAGTTTGCCAGCCCTTTCTTCTGACCAGCTGAGTGATCACGTGATTTTTATGGAGTCCTGGTGTGGTGCTGGAGGGTAAACAAGGATAGCAAGGCCTGTGTGCACTGCAAGGTCACAGTTCAAACTCACCAGCTGCTCTTTGGAAACTTGATGCAGCATTGCTGTAAGTTGGAACTGACTCAATGGCACTTAACAACAACAACATGCACACACACACACACTCATATTAGCCAAAGGGTCCCTACAGCGTTGTCTGTTACCTGTTCAGAACGCTTGAAAGGCCTCCTGCTTCAGGGCAGGCTGCACCTATGGGACTCTAAGGCTCGGGGCCCTGTCCACATTGACTCAGAGTCTCCCTCCCACCCCTTCACCAGACCTCCTGTCTGGCATTTCCACGTTGTTGTTGTTAAGTGCCACCGAGTCGGTTCCGACCCAGAGCGACCCTGTATAGAGTTTTCAAGGAGTGGCTGGTGATCTTGAACCTCTGACCTTGTTGTTCAAACCGACCTTGCAGTCCAGTGCATGAACCCACAGCACCACACCAGGACTCCAGCATTTCCATTGTTGTTGTTGTTGTGAAGTGCCGTCGAGTCGGTTCCGACCCATAGCGACCCTGTACAGGGTTTCCAAGGGTGTAAATCTTTACGGGAGTAGAAAGCCTCATCTTTCTCCGCGGAGCAGCTGGTAGTTTCGAACCGCTGACCTTAAGGTTCGCAGCCCAATTCGTTCCATTAGGCTTATGAAAATTGGACATTATAGAAGGAGTATACTCTTTCATTAAAAGAAATGTCCTTTTCCACATACACGAGTGTGGTCTGTCCATCTGCAAAGCCGTGGGAAGAAGTTGAACACTTGGTTAGGACTTGAACTCTTCTTAGAAGGGGACAGGCTCTTTGGCAAGCATGGGGGTGACCATCCTCATCAGCATATGTCGTGGGTCCTGACCACCCAAGTCTTGTTAGCAAGCATCACTCCCTACCCAGGGTGCCGGCATGAGGAGCCTGCCTGTGAACCCAAGCCCCCTGGGACCCACAGCAAATGTGCCCACACCGCCACTCACTGGAAGAGAACAGAATCAAGCCAGCCCTAAATCCACTGTGGTCAATTCGACCCTATAGGACATTGAGGCCATTAACCTTTACAGACTGCTCCTTTCTCCCTCGGAGCACTGGTGGGTGCAGGGAATTCAGTGAAGGTAGACGAAGGACTTGCATGTAAAGACCCTGAGAGTCCATGTGTCCTCACTGGCCCTAGAGAAGATAAAGAGCAGCAACTGCTCAACCCCCGTGCCCTCCCAAGGGAGCTGGCTATGGCTGCGCCTTGGCTCAATCCTACTGCAGCAAAGTTGCCCCGGGATTTCCTTTGCTCAAGGACGGAGAACATGCTTCCTGCCTTCAAGTGCAGACCCAACCACCAGGGCTCTGGGAGGTGATACTTCCCTAAATGTCACACGCTCTGCAGTGGAGCTAACAAGGCCCAGAGAGGGTGAGTGTTCTGTCCCAAGTCCTCTGCTGCTTTCTGATGCTCCACACTGCTTCCCAGGAGACCATGAGCCATTCATGTGGGCCATACCCAAGTAAGCTGTCCACCTGACCACTGAGAACCTCACTCACCACAGGTCTTCCAAGCTGACCGTGAGTCACCCAAGGTGGCCCTTGAGATATCAAAGGTGACTTGGTGCAAAGACTGTGCATGACACTTCTCACTGCTTTGGGGAATTGGGTTAGGGGCTCAGAGCAGCCTGTGACCACAATACATTATTTCATTCCATCCCAAGACATTAAAATAACACACGACTCTATTCCTCAGCTGTATTCTGTGTTCTACCTTATCTTTCAAATTCCTCCAACCTCCCAGTTCACGCGGTATTGAATATCGGTCAACTCCTCAGCCCATCTGACCCTCAGAACATGGCCAATGAACTGGAAAGGGCAAGCAAACACCACTGACATTCAGGAAGGCAGAAAGTGATATCAGCTCAGGGCCAGACGCAATAGCCAATGGGTATTTAGCACACCGGAGCAAAGTGTGCTGGACAAACAGAAATAGCCATGGCAGATCTGAGGAGAGTGCAGATCCAAAGCGATGCCAGGTTTTCTCTCAAGGGTTCCACAGGGGACCAGGCACCATGGGCATCCTGGTGGGTCAGAAAGCAGTACATCGTGAGAGAGGAAATGTACCCGTGCCCACTGGCAGAGTTACTGTTTTTCCACAAGAGGTAAAATGAGAACTGTCCTCATTTGTAAACAGGCCACTGTATCTCCAGATCTTGGGCAATCGCTGGTGATGAGGAACGAGCTAAAACAGAAACAGCTGTAAGCTGATACACGGCTTGGTCCCTGCATGCTGGCTTTCCAGTGTGGTTTTCTTCTACTGCACGGACAGCATCAAGACAAGGAGCTGCAGACCCGGATATGATAGGTAGGCTTATGGAAAGCTTCCCGCTAAGACTTTCCAACGTTAGCCTATTCTGAGATCCCAGGCACGAGAGAAGAAAAATACCTTTTCCATAGAAAGAAAAAAAAAAAAAAAACACACAAGGTTCCAGTTTCAAGAAGGTGGACTCAGGAATCCAAATCTCTAGAAGCTTTGCCCTTGTGGGGAAAACAGTGGTTCTGGAACGCGAGGTCATGAAACCGATAAACATCTTTACACCAATGCTTGTCATGGGCTGTGTACCCTGTGGCTCATTCCATGTGCGTTACCTTCGGTGGTCTGCCCTATGCCCCCTGACCTTCTGTGCCTGAGCTGATTTGTGGTAGGACAACTGAAAACTTTGCTGTGGAGATTCTCCATAAAAACCAATGATAGGTCACCAAGCCAAATCCAATTCAGTACCGGTGTGATTTAGGACATTTCTCCTCCCATCATCTTTGGCATTACACAGATTGTAAACTTGTTCCCAGAGACTCTCATCATTTCTCAAACACAGAGTTGAAATCGTATACTCAGCACAAAACTGTAGCCGTTCAAACGAATGCTAAATTACAGCTATTCCTACAGAAAACAGAGAGGAGTAACTCTGGAAAATAACCATTTTCACAAACCCTAAGCTAGATTTGTCACATAACCTGAGTCCTGGTGGGGCTCTATAGGTTAATGTGCTAGACTGCAAACTCAGTTAGAATCGCAAGTCAGTGGTTCAAGCTCACTAGCCACTCCTCAGAAACCCTATACAGGGTCCCTGTGAGCCAGTACCCACTCAACGGCACTTAACAACAACAGGCTCGATTTGGAATCCTGGTGTGGCACTGTAGGATAAGTACTCAACCACAAGAAGGGTTTAAACCACAAGGTTGGCAGTTCAAACTCACCAACCATTCCTCAGAAATCCTATACAGGGTCATTACGAGTCGGAATAGATCGACAGCACTTAACAACAACAAAAACCTTGATTTGGGGTCCTGGTGAGGCACTGAAACATACGCACTGGAATGCTGACCAAGACCTCAGCAATTGAAACCCACCACCCTGTTCCTCGGAAACCCTGTATGGGGTCGCTATGAGCTGGAACTGAACTGACTGGAAGACACGAAACAAGAAGATCAATTTGAGCCCTGGTGTGGTAGGGTTGTGGTAGGATACGCATCAGACTGAATCATGATAATGGTAAGGTCGTTGTTAGGTGCTGGCAAGTCAGTACCGACTCATAGCGACATTATGCACAAAGAACAAACCAGTGCCGTCTTACATCAACCTCACAGTCATTACCATGCTTGAGCCCATTGCTGCTGCCACTGTGCCAATCCATCTCGTTGGGGGTCTTACTCTTTTTCACTGACCCTCCATTTTATGAAGCACGTTGTCCTTCTCCAGGGACTGGTTCCTCCTAATAATATGTCCAAAATATGAGAGAGGAAGTCTCACTATCCTGGCTTCTAAAGAGTATTGTAGCTTTACTTCTTCCAACACAGATATGTTTGTACTCCAACACCATAACTCAAAAGCATCAATTCTTCTACGATCTTCCTTATCCACTGTCCAGCTTTCACAAGCATATGAGATTATTGAAAATACCATGGTTTGGGTCAGGTACACCTTAGTCCTCAAGCTTACATCTTTGCTCTTCAACACTTTAAAAAAAGGTCTTGTGCAGAAGATTTGCCTAATGCAGTACGTTGTTTGATTTCTTGACTGCTGCTTCCATGAGTGTTGATTGTTGATCCCAGCAAAGTGGCAAGGGGGCAGAATAACCCACTAGCTACTCACTGAAACCCTGTACAGGGTCATTATGAGTTGGTACCGACTCAACAACACAAAACAACAAAAAGTTCAATTTATTTCAAAGGCCCTTCAGCTAAAGGACAGGCAGACCTTGAAATATGGGAGCCACAAAGAAGCAAATACCACAATAAAGCAAGTCACACACTTTTGGTTCCCAGTACAGATCAAAGTAAAGACGGCACTGGACCATCATCTAGGAAGCCTGCAACCAGATGATGGAGACGTTTGGAAGACAATGGGCCACAGATATAAAGTGAGCACACGCTAGTGGGAAAATGGCGCCAGGAGAGTTGCTGGCCACAGGGTCACCACAAATCTTTGATTTGTAGACAGGGTAATATCTGCGGAGCACAATGACACCAGTACAGCTGACTCCACACACATGATGCTTCAAAGATCCAGACGCTGTCTTCAACATGAAGGAAAGGGTGTATATTAATGACGTAGGACTACTGTTGTACATAGGATCCCTGGTGGGGCAGTAAGCTAATCACAAGGTCAGTGGTTCAAACCCCCAGTTGTCCCACGGGAAGATGAGACTGTGCTCGGGTAACGATGTCTAGGAGACCGTAGGGAACAATTGCGCTCTGTCCTCATGGGTAGCAATGGGTCAGAATCAACTCAGTGGCCGTGGATTTGGTTTCTAGATACAGTATGTGTGTATGTTTGTGTGTGTGTGTAGTGCCATCATCAAGTCAGTTCTGACGCACAGTGATGCAATATATCAGGGTTGGGGAACGTGCCTTATGTTGTTAAGTGCTGTTGAGTCAGTTCCAACCCATAACAACCCTGTATAGGGTTTCCAGGGAGCAGCTGGTAAGCTCAAACCACCTTGCAGTCCAGCACATTAACCCACAGTACCACACCAGGACTCCTGTGTGCCTTATTGTTGTTGTGAAGTGTTGTGGAGTCAGTTCCGACCCATAGCAATTCTGTATAGGGTTTCTGAGGAGCGGCTGGTGAGCTTGAACCACCAACCTTGCAGTTCAAATGACTTTGCCGTCTGACGCATTAACGCCCAGCACACCAGGAGTCCAGTCATCACATTTGTTGTTGTTGTCATGTGCCATCGAGTCGGTTCTGGCTCATAGCGACCCTGAATAGGGTTTCCAAGGAGGAGCTGGTGAGTTTGAACCTCCAACCTTGCTGTTCAAATGGCTTTGTAGTCTGATGCATTAACCCACAGCGCCACACCAGGACTCCAGTCATCACATTTGTTGTTGTTGTTGTTATGTGCCTTGGAATCGGTTCCGACCCACAGCAACCCTGACAGGGTTTCTGAGGCTGTAAATCTTTACATGAGCAGAAAGCCTCATCTTTCTCCCATGGAACAGCTGGTAGTTTTGAACTGCTGACCCTGAGGTTCGCAGCCCGATTCGTAACCACTGCGCTATCAGAGCTCTTTAGTCATCACATTAGGTGTAAGTTAATTAAATGTTTGACTAAATATAGCAGGCTGAGTTTTAGGTGGATAATTTTGTATGGCCCATGAATGAAGTTATACATTTTGGCAGAATAAAGATGCCCTCCCCTGCTTTATAGGGTTTCCAAGAGCAGCTGGTAGGTTTAAACTGTCAACCTTCCAATAGTTAACCCACATCACCACACTAGGACTCAAATGTATATGAGCATTAGGGTTGGAGGAAGACTCATTAACAACCTAAAATATGCAGATGACACAAGCTTGCTTTCTGGAAGCCATGGTATTTTCAACTGCCTCATATATACATGTGAAAGTTAGTCAGTAAGGAACACTGCAGAAGAATTGATTTGCCTTATGGTGTGGTGGTGGTGGTGATGTGCCATGGAATTGGAACCGACTCATAGTGACCCTGTGCAGGGTTTCCAAGGCTGTAAATCTTTACAGGAGCAGAAAGCCTCATCTTTCTCCCTCGGAACAGCTGGTAGCTTTGAACTGCTGACCTTGCGGTTCGCAGCCTGATTCGTAACCACTACGCTATGGCATGGGGAAATATTGAAAGTATCATGGACTGCCAAAAGAGCAAACAAATCTGTATTGGAATAAGTACAGCCAGAATGCTCCTTAGAAGTCAAGATGGCCAGCATTCATCTCTCATACTTTGGACATATAATCAGGAGGGACCAGTCCCCGGAGGAAGACGTTGTGTTTGGTAAAGTGGAAGAAGGTCAGCGTGAAACAAGAAGACCCCCAGTGAGATAGATCGGCATAGTGGCAGCAGCAGTGGACTCAACCCTAACAACTGTGAGGAAGACACAGGATCTGGCAGTGTCTGTTGTGCATATTGTTGTTGTTTGGTGCCATCGTGTCGTTAACGATTCATAGTGACCCTGTGCACAACAGAACGAGACACTGCCCTGTCTGGGTGGTTTTTAGTAGGAACCAATTCTTGGCGACTCTTAACAACAGTCCTTCCTTAGAGACTTAGTTTAGGCTCTGGGCCCTGGGAATTTGGGTCTAAGAAGGTAGCTGCTTCTACATTTAAATCAGCCAAAGTCCAAAGCCACACAAGGTGTTTTTTCGCCTTCTAGGAGACACAGCCCATGCACAGCAGGACTCCTTGGCGACATGGGGCTAAAACCCTCCCCCAGAGTACAGCTCCCATCAGCCTGTGCCCTCCTTGTGAACATCCCCTTCAGCTGCCTCAGCTGGTCTCAGCAAAACTTCAGACTTGAGACCCATCTATCACACTCATAAACACCCAGCGCTTCACGGAATAGGAGTGTGGATGGAGCGCTGGTGGCTCTGTAGAATAATCACTGGACTGCTAACTACAAGATCAGCAGTTCAAACCCACCAGCTGCTCCAAGGAAAAAAGATGAGGCTGTCTGGTCCCGTCTGTCCCCGTCAAGATCTACAGTCCCAGAAACCTTATGCAGGGCTCATATGAGTCAGAGCCAGCCTGATGGCACCTGACCACCCCCAACCCCGCCCCCCAAATTCCAACTGTGGAAAGGGTTTATCTCTGACTTTAAGTCATGTCATAATTGCTATTTGTATTGGCAAAAACAAACAAAAATTAGTGGACGCTAGAAATTGCGCGATAATACAGTTCATTATCAGTTAGTTCTCTGCAGTTTTTATTACCCATTCGTAGTCTTTTGATAAGACATCACAGATTGTTAGTGTTGTTAGTAAAACAGAGTTTGGACATCTTACGGTCTTGTGCCACTCTGCTGTCCTTCAAGCTCAGCTGACCCACAGAGGAAGAACTTACTAATGTCTAAGTTGCTGAGCCCAGGACAGAAGGGAGGGAGCTAAAGCTTGATCTTCTTCACTGCATGTTTCCCACTCAGCCCTTTCTAATGAACATGTCCCATGGCTTCTAGCATCCAGGAGAGCAGAGTCCAGTCCCTGCAGGACAGAGACAGGCCATGGGATGGCCGGTGTGAGAGACAGGCTCCACATACCAGCTCTAGAATTGGTGCTTGGCACCCATTGTCCATTCTGCAGCTGACAGAGAACAGTAATCTAATCGCAAAGTGACCCGTCCAAGCTCACAGCCTGATGTGCAGAGGTGACATTAGAATGAACCCTAAGCCCTCCCTAAGGGTCGGCCAGATCCAACTCACTCCTGTGGCTCATCGTTCAGCCAAACTATGTTGTTAACTGCCATCCTGTCGGTTCTGACTCATGTTGTTGTTGTTATTAAGTACCATTCCACAAGGTTCTGACCCATTCCAACCTATAGGGTTTCTGAGGAGTAGCTGGTGAGCTTGAACCACTGACCTTGAGTCCAAACCAACTTTGCAGTCCAGAGCATTAACCCATAGTGCCCCATAGTGGCCCTATATACAACAGAATGAAACACACCCGGTTCTCAGCCAGCCTCATAATAGCTGCTACCCTTGAGCCCATTAGCACTGCTACTATGCAAATCTATCTTGTTGGAGATGTTCCTCTTTATCTCTGCATTTAAATAACCAAACAATAGACAGGCCTGTAAGGTGAACACCACCATCAGCGAAGTACACACATCTGAGAACAGTCAGCCAGGGAAGGACAAAGGGCAGCATTTGCCCAGGGAGAAAAAGCTCAGAAGGCAGGAAGGGACCAGAGAGAAGGAAGAATAGGAACCGGATCACAGGCAGGAACTGGACAGAGTGCACTTATGTGGTGGGGGTTATAGTCAGTGTCACGCAACACAGTATTCATGAATTGTTGAATGGAAACCAATTTGTTCCAGAAACTTTCACCCAAATCACAATAATTTATAAAAAAAGAAGAAGCCAGGCCCAGAACTGCTGCTCCTCAGAAACATAAATATGTTCTAAGCTGCCCTCTCTCACTAACCGCCATTCCTGTGAGTTTTTCTCTGTAAATGTAAGAGCCAAGCTCACAGCTGCAGGTGAGGACAGAAGAGGACAGGAAAAGAAATGGAAACCTCCTTGTGTCCCCACAGGCTGGAAGGAAGAGAGAAACGGGGAGCTGTAAGTAAGGAAAGAAAGAGCTTGGGAAGTGCAGGTGTGGGAAGAGAGTTGCCCATGTGTGGCAGACACTGGCAAAGGTGAATCCCCGACAGGTGAATTTGTTGTTGTTGTTATTTGCAGTTGAGTCCATGCAGGCTCCTGGTGACCCCGGGTACATCAGAGGAGAGCTGCTTCCTTAGGGTTTTCAAGCCTGTGATCTTTCAGAAGCAATTCTCCAGGCCTGTTTTCAGAGGTACCTCTGGGTGGGTTTGAACCACAACCATTTCAGCCAGCAGCCAAGCATTTAACTGTTTACACCAGTCAGAGACTTTAATAGATCACCAGACCAGTCGAATATGACAAAGGTAATGGGATATCATGCCACATTTACATTTCACTGAAGGAAAAGATGAAAGGAAATTGTTTAATTTAAATTTATAGGCCCCAATCAGTTGATAACATTGTGGATTATAGTATTCTGGAACACTTAATTGTGCTCAATGAGGAACCTGTACATGGACCAAGAAGCAGTTGTTCAAACAGAACATGGGAACACTGAACAGTTAAAAATCAAGAAAGGTGTGCACCAGGGTGGTATTCCTTCACCATACTTATTCAATCTGTATGCTGAGCAAATAATCAAAGAAGATGGGTTCTATGAAGAAACACATGGCATCAGGGTTGGAGGAAGACTCATTAACCTGCGATATGCAGATGATACAACCTTGTTTGCTAAAAGTGAA
>NW_006408825.1:2679526-2680332 GCF_000296735.1 Chrysochloris asiatica
CCTGACCCAAGCCATGGTATTTCCAGTAACCTCATTCATAGGCAAGTGAAAGTTGCACAGTGAATAAAAAAGAACATAGAAGAACTGATGCATTTGAATTTATGATGTTGCAGAAGAATATTGAAAGCACCATGGACTGCCAAAAGATCAAAAAAAAAAAAAAATCTATTTTGGAAGAAGTACAGCCATGTACTACCTGGAAGCCAGGATGGCCATACTTCATCTCTCATACTTTAGACATATTATTAGGACCAGTCCCTGGAGAAGGCATCATGCTTAGTAAAGGGAGGGTCAACAAAAGAGAGGAAGACCCCCAATGAGATGGATCGGCAGATTGGCAACGGCACAGCGGTTGACGCAGGACTGGGCAGTATTTCGTTTTGTTGTGCATAGGGTGACCACAAGTTGTATCGACTCAATAGCACCTAACAACAACAGATATTTCGTGGTTTTACAAATGGAAAGTCTATCAGCCTCGTTCTCCCAATCATGTGTGCTCACTTCATGTCTCTTAGGTGTCACATGTTGATAATTGTCACAGGATTTACTTTTTCATCATGCTGTTGTATACATCATGCACTATCCGGAAAACCAAACCTCCCAACATCAAGTCGATTCCAACTCATTGTGACCCTATCTATACAGCATTTCCAAGACTGTAAATCTGTAGAAGAGCAGACAGCCTCACATTTCTCACTCCCAGCAGCTGGTGGATTTGACCTCCAACCTTGAGGTTAGCAGTCCAGTGCTTATCCTACAGCACCACTTGTTGTTAAGTGCCGTCAAGTCGGTTCCGACCCATAGCG
>NW_006408825.1:2680727-2683307 GCF_000296735.1 Chrysochloris asiatica
TCTCTCTGGGTCTAAAGTCCCCAGCTGCTCCATCTCTCCCCGTCATCATCTCTGCCTCCATCTCAGGCATCACTGTTTCTCTGGATAGGGTCCCATTCAGTTCCAGCTCTGTGACTTGTCTGTGGTCTAGAGTAAATTCCAGAAGACCTGGTTAAGGGTTAACGTGAAATCAGAATATTGAATTAGAGGGAGAGTGGGAATAGGAACAGAAGTCTCTGGTTAAACAGGTGGCAGGTGGGCTGTGGGGAGAGATGTGGGCTGTTCTGGTGATGCATGTTCATGATTTTTCTTCTGAAGTCCATCCAGTGCAACACTCAGCAAGACAGCTGGACAAATGTGGTGGTTCTTACGTCCCATGGAGTTGGTTCCTACTCATAATGACCCTGGACAGGGTTTCCAAGGCTGTAAACCTTTATGGGAGCAGAAAGCCTCATCTTTCTCCCACAGAACAGCTGATAGCTTCAAACTGCTGACCTTGAGATTAGCAGCCTGATTCGTAACCACCACACTACCAGAGAAGTGTGGGGGTAGCCAACCCATAAGTGTACGGGCAGAGCCTCTTCCCAGGATGGTAAAGGCCAGAAAGTGTGGATCAGGGGCTCCTCCTGACCAGGGGTCCCTGGCTGCTGGGGCCCAGAGGAGGAGGCTGGTATAAAGGCAGGGCCAGGGCCTAGGGTAAGACATGCCACCAGGAATTCCACCACAAATAGAGGGCAACAAAACACAAATGAGCCACGTAAACAAGACCTGGCAAACACACGGGTCCCAGCATGCCCTGTGATTTGCTTTTTCCTCCTGTGCAAGCCTCTTTGTTCTTTCTTCTCAGTCGCCCCTCCCTCCCATGCTTGTGCCCATGGGTGGAAGGGAGACCTGGTAGGAAAGAAAGTGGATGTGGAAATGACCACTTTCTCCAAGAGGAGGTCCAGATGGTCACCTGAGCTCCCAGCATTCTATTTGTGTTGGTCTGCTGTTGCCTTTTTCTATTTCAGTAGGGAGAAAGCCTCACATTTCCTTCACTTAAAAGGAAGAGAGAGAAAGAGTGAAGAACGAAGCAAGAAAGCATAAAGGAAAAGAAAAGATTTACTCAGGAGAGTCCGAGAGAGTGTGTCTGGATGAGGAAGCAGGGTGGGAGAAGAGGAGGAAAGGGAAAGAATTTCAGTTCCTCATGAGGGTGGACCTTGAAAACATGCTGCTGAGTGAAGTAAGGCAGACACAAAAGGTCTCATAGTGTGGGATTCCCTACAGGACAGACCTAGAACAGGCAAAGGCTTGGAGACAGAAAGGGGTTGGGGAGTGGAGATATATATACATATATACATACACACACACACATGAGCACTCTAGCTGTTTTTATTCCAAGATAAATGTGTTTGTTCTTCTGGCAACCCAATATACATCTAAATATGAGAGGACTTGGAAAAGTTCATGAAAAATGGAATCAAAAGATACAAGCTTTATTTCTGAAGAAAATTCCCACCAAGTTCAAGTCGCCATATTGTAAGCAATGATACCATCTATTTAGACCATCCATAAAGCTCTGAGATTCCTGGAGACTTAACCGTATCAACACAACCTTGTTTACATTATTAACTGAAGAAAAATGGGTACTCTTAAAAGGTACTTTTTAAGATCAGGAAACAAAAAGAAGTCAGAAGGTACCAAATCAGGACTGATTTTCCATCAAAACTCTGGCAGAATCACCCTTGTTGGATGAGAGGGAAGAGCCGACACATTGTTGTGGTAACACTTTACCAGTTGTTTTTATGCTAAAACTGTGGCGAACTTTCTCAAACCACTCTTATAATAAGTAGATGTTATCGTTCTTTGGCCCTTCAGATAGTCAACAAGCAAAATGCCTTGAGCATCTCCCAGGACCTGTTTCCGGGACGTTGGTTTTATCCGATCCACCTTCGCTCAGACTGGACCCCTTCCACTTCTTGTGAACCATTACTCACTGTGCTTTCTCTTCAGGATGGTGCTGGTAAGCCATGTTTCAGCAATTCTTCAAACAAAGGCTTCCGGATCTTGATCCCACTTGTTGAAAATTTCCATTGAAAGCTCTGCTCTTGTCTGTAGCTAATCTGGGAGCAACAATTTTGGCACCCATTGAGCATCAAGTTTGTTCAGCTTTAATTTTTCAGTCAGGTTATGGAAGATGAACCAGCTGAGATGTCTGCAGTATTGGCTGTTTCTGCTGTTAACTATCCATCCTCTTCAGTTTAGGCACAAACAAGACTGTTTAGTGCAAATTGATGTGGATGGTCTATCACTGAGGGCTGGGCCTTCAACATTATCTCATTCCTTCTTGAAACGAGTTGTCTATTTGCAAACTACTAATATCTTTGAACACTGTCCCCCCTAAACTGTTAGTAAAGTATCGATGATTTCACCATTCTTTCACTCAAGCTTCACCATAAATTTGGTATTTGTTGTTGATGCACTTTCAGCAGAATTCATGCTCTGATAAGGGCTCTTTGCAAATTGATCAACTTGATCCTTCTTAATGCCTCAAACTAGGTCCTGTTCAGACATGTTACAGCAAGGTAGTGGTTGTTATTGTTGAGTGCCAGAGTCGGTTCC
>NW_006408825.1:2686977-2690236 GCF_000296735.1 Chrysochloris asiatica
TTCACATGCATATGAGTTTATTGAAAGCTGTAGGATTAGCACCTAGAAAGTAGCTTCTAATATTTCCAATAGCTTCCCTCCTCGCCCTTGCCTGCATGACTAGCCCCTCTGCTCTTCCAGATACAGCATCAAACCCCGAGAACTCACAGCAAACACAGCCCAGGTTATTCCTGGTGGAATGGTGTGGGTAGCACTGTGTATGCATGTGTGTGTCTGGGGAGTTGGTCCTATTTATGTATCTATCAAAATATTGAAAAGGTTCCTTCCCCTACAACGTCAGTCTCCTGACAGGTTTTGATCTGTCTCCATTGTTCTCTAATTGCCTGGGATGATAAAAATCCCCAGGATTGCAACGCTGGCTTTGAAGATCAGAAAAGAATGTTAGTGGGAGCCTGCTCTGCTGTCGAGGGCCTGGTGTCTGTCCCCTGGAAGGTTTGCCCCACCCAGATGGCCACATAAGGACAAGGGACCCCAGTGAGTTGGGCCATTAAGTGAGAAAATCACTCAGACCATGTACTGGACTCAAGTGGTTACAAAGAAAATGGACCATTTCATGTTTTCCACAAGTCCCCGGTTGGTATAAGAAGGAGGCCTGGTAGTACAATGTGTTGGGCATTGGGAAGATAACTGAAAGGTCAGTGGTTCAGACCCACTAGCCACTCCATGGAAGTCTGATTCTGTAAAACTGTATAGTCTCGGAAACCCCATGGAGTAGTGTTCTGCTCCATCCTATCGGGTAGCTGTGACTTGACGTACGGTTTGTATTCAGCTATCAACCAAGAGGCAGGCAGTTCAAACCCACCCAGAAGTGCCTCAAAAGAAAGGTCTGGCCATCTTTATCTCTAAAGACTACAGCCAAGGAAGCCCTGGGGAGCAGTTTACACCGTAACACGTGGGGTAAGGCATGGGATCGCCGTCAGTCAGGAGACAGCTCCATGCAGCTAAAGCAACAGTATGTTTAAATATGATGGTGTACCAGCTACATGCTGACACAGAACAATGGAAAATGCAGGAAAGACAGCTTCCCATGTCTGGGACAAGAAATGGTGGTCAGGAGTCAGAGGCACCACTTGCCTCACACTGTGGTGGAGGGGTATCTGTATGGAAGCACACCTGCACCAGCCCAGGGAATGTCCTGATATACAGGTCCCTCCACAGGCTGGACACATACTGTCCACCCCACATCCAGTGAGATGCACCCCCCCCGCCCCAAACACCCCCCACTCTCCTCTCTTCTCCTCCTCTGTCTTGTAGACCCAAATCCCTACTGGACATGGGCCATGCTGTCCCTCCACCATGCACCTGGCCCAGGGAATGTCCTGATATACAGGTCCCTCCACAGGCTGGACACATACTGTCCACCCCAGGGATCTTCCAAGTAGATCTTCGAGGAGATTCAAAAAGTTTGTAGAAAAAGTCCATTGTCTTTTCGTTTCATTTTTCCACAAATGTTTTTGAAGTCCCCTTGTAAGGATTCCTGACAGTGCCGTGGTCGAGTATTCAGCTGCTAACTGAAAAGCTAACTGAAAAGTTGTCGATTCAAATTCACCCAGTGGCTCTACAGGAAAAGCCTGATGATCTGCTCTCATAGCGTTTAAACAATCAAAATCCCAGCTCACTGGCCTGCAGTCGCTTCTGACTCATAGCTGCCCTGTGTAGAGTTTCTGAGGCTGTAAGTGTTGGCAGAGTAGGTAGCCCTTCTTTCTCCTGGGGAACAGCTGGTGGTTGTGCACTGTGGATGTCGTGGTTAACAGTCCAGTGCTTATCTCACAGTGCCACCAGCACTCCGTACAACTAGAAACCCTACTGGGACAGTTCTTCTCTGTCACATGGAGTTGTAGTAAGTTGGAATTGACTCAATGGCACCTAACAACAAAAATGTATACAACAGAGGACTTCCAGTTTTGGCGCAGTGGAGAAAGTCAGGTAGGGAAATCTCCATGCTAGAGGGACTGGGATCTCATGCAGGAAGCGCACACAGAACAACTCCAGAGCTCCGGATCTACCATAAGGTCCAGGACATCAGTTTCCTGTACTCACAAGTGAAAAAAAAATAAATCACGATATAAAGGAAAATACTGTAAGTTAGGAATCTGGAGATGGGAGTCCTTCTATGGCCACCCTGTCCTGGCAGAGTTTAGAGGGTGGGGATACAGCCATTCCAGCTCAGTGAACCAGCTCTAAAATCAGCGCAGAGACACTTGCAAAAAGAGGCACGGGAGACTCTACACATTTCTCCCTCATCTTCCCTGTCATTCCTTCTTTGCTCAGCCAGGACGCCATCAGGTGGGTGGATGTGCACCCCCATAAAACAGCCCTGATCTCACAGTTTCCCCATGGTACAGAAGGAAGGAGCTTGGCGGCCACTAATGACGTCAGCCATGGAGACACAGCCTTAAGATTGATTTGAGCTAGACCCTTGATGGCTTTGCGCCGTGGAGTTGGTTCTGACTCCAGGCAACCCTGTGCGGGGTTTCTGAGGCTGTGGGTCTTTGCAGGAGCAGAGCACTTCACCTTTCTCCCTTGGAGTGGCTGGTGGTTTCAAGGTGCTGACCTTGCAGTTTGCAGCCCCCTTCATGGCTGCTGCACTACCTGAGCTCCATATGAAGGACTCTTATAATACAATCTGTAAAACCCCAGCATAAAAGGACTCAACCATCTCGAGAATTGCGCTGTGCACACGCAGACACCAAACTGACCTTCAAAGACAAAAACAGTGGACAATCTTTCTCGCATTAACTTCTCAATATCTACCTGTGCACCTCTACTGTAGTGATTAGAGGAGGGGCCTGAACAAGCAGACACCCCCACCCACTTCTGGAGGCTTCTACCATGCACACACACTGCCTGTGTAGCACGGGACAGTCAACCACAGCTTTATTTCTGTTCCAAAGTGGTGGTATTTGTCTCTGCATGTATATTACTTCTGCTTTTGGTCCTTTTGATCACACATCTTTCCTGGAGGTGGGAGCTTTTCCTTCCTACATTACCCAAGAAGAGACAGCAATCATGGCTCTTATAAGATTCCATCACTGAGACAAGAGCCAACAACATCTGCTGAGCATTACATGTGAAAAGAGAAACCTAACTCCTGATCATATTCACCAGGAGACACCCAGTAAGCCTAATAACAAACCAACAAACATCCACTTAAGAATTTAAAAAACAAAAACACGTAACTATTGGAAATGACAAACAAGTAACAACAAAAGATATCAAAACATGTCCAAAAACAGAAGAGAGTAGCTGAGGCAAATGA
>NW_006408825.1:2693714-2695850 GCF_000296735.1 Chrysochloris asiatica
AATATATATATATATAATTGCTGCTGATCACCGGGATGTATGAGATGAGAGGAGGGGAGGAAGGGAGGGAAAGAAAGAGCACAGGGTACGGAATACACATAGGATAGCCTGGGTGCTTGGGGGTAGGGGGCTGGCAATACACAAGAAGAGGGAGGGAACAAAAAGAACAAGGCAGACGGGAGAATGGTTGGGCAGGTTTGCATGGGCTAGGTGGGACAGAAATAAATGATGATGTATGCACAACCTTGGAATAACAGAGCTTCAGGATACAGGGATTGAGGCATGGCTTGAAAGAGGAAACGAAGTGAATAATGTTAGGGTGCTTGGCTGTCTTTTGAATCTTGGTTTCCCTTGCCTACCATTGTGAAATAGATGCTTGGGGGGGGCGGGGGGGGCAGGGGAAGTAGCCAGAAACATCACAACAGAGAACATGTAAGCCAGTCTTCAGCCTCTAACTGACTGAAATACCTTGAGGGGAACTGGAAATTGCCCAGACCCAAAATGGGGAGGGGGTGTCCTATAATGGCAAGAAGTGACTGGTTTACAAGTTTTCAAGAGGGAGCCTAGTTCCAGATGGGGCAGTGGTAGGCAGAACCTCCACCGAATGATTTCCAATCTGTTGGGACCAGGCTGACGAAAGGAAATGGGGATAAGACTCTTGAGGTATAACAGTGAATACCTGCCATCAGGACTGACTGTGAGAGTCAGAAATGTAGAGGCAGTTTTTTTTTGTTTTGTTTTGTTTTTTTTGGCAAAAGGAGGAGATTGATTGATTTTTTAGTCCAGGAGCGGAGGTCCCTGGGACCATCAAGTAAGAAGAACGGAAAGTGTGACCCTACCCAGGAAGGCAGTGAATCCAGGCATGGAGACAGAGATGATGGCATGGACAGATGGAGTAGCTGGGGACACGGGACTCAGGGAGGGAGAGGAGCTGTTTGCTGACAGCCAGGGGGTGGCAGGCCTGTGGGGTGTATCCTTTGGTTATTTGATGATACGTGGAGGGGATTGTAATCAATACAATGAAATGTGATACGATAAGATGAATGTAAAGCTGAAGTGGGACAGAAGCAAATAATGATATATGCACAACCTTGGAACAACAGGGCTCTGGGAAAGAGATTGAGACATGGTTGGAATAGGGACAAGGGGAAAAACAATGTTAAGAAGCTTGGTTGTCTTTGACACTATAAAATAGACACTGGAGGGGAAGAGAAAGGAATATCCAGAAATATCATCGTAGAAAGCTTGTAAGTCTGTCTTCTGCCTGTAACTGATTGGAATACATAAAACGGGGCTACAATGTGCCCAGTGAAGGAGGCTTCCTGCAGAGCCTCTACATTATACAAGATCATAGGTGGAATCCTGAACAGCATCCAGAATCTTCTGAGGGGAAATTTCCTCTTGAAAGGACAAGCAGACTAGCCTAGAGCGGCCAGAAGAACAGAGGATATTTCTTGAAAGAAAGACTGACAGGAAAAATACAAAACAATACAGGCAGATTGACTGATTACTACAAGAACAAACAAGTGGCTCACATCCAGAACAAACAAGCCTGAACCACATCCAGATCTTCAGAGATGGGAAATGTCCAGTTGACAGGATGAGCAGACCAGCCTGGAGTGGCTAGAAGAACAGGAGATACTACTTGAAAGAAAGACCCACAGGAAAAATACAAAACAATATAGGCAGACCAAATGTTATTACAAGAACAAGCAAGTTGCTTGCCCAAGAGACATCAAGGTAAGTGGTCAGGTCCCCTTAGGGCAAGTCTCCTTCTAAGACTAAGACCCAATGGGAATACACGCTCTGATTGGTGACCACATTCGTCACCGATAAAGGGAAGTAAGGGAAAAGCAGCAATGAAGCTGCAAGCTAAGCCCTACAACATTCAGTAAACTCCTGCGAACCCAGCTGGAAACCTGGCTGGCCAGCAGTGTAGCAAGACCTGGGGAATCTTGGGCCCAGGTTCAGTGACATAGCCACAGAGGACTACAGTGGAGAGTAAAGCATCCAGCTGATAAAAAGAAAGAACACATGCATAAGTGCACCCACACTTGCAGATAATACTCACTTGACCTGGTTTCAATGGCTGGATGATCAGAGCTCAACCAGAGGAAGAAAGAAGAGGAAAAAAAA
>NW_006408825.1:2695950-2697373 GCF_000296735.1 Chrysochloris asiatica
TGATTCTGGAACAGGAAGAATCAGAGAAGTCCACAGATGAGAAAGCTGAAAAGCTTCTGAAAGAAAATTTCCCTAACATTTTGAAAGATGAGAAGATAAACATTCAAGAAGCCAAATGTACCCCAGGAAGGATAAAACCCAAAAGAAAATCACCAAGACATATAATAATCAAGCTCTCCAAAATCAAAGACAAGGAAGGAATACTAAAAGTGGCCAGGGACAAGAGAAATGTCACTTATAAAAGCAAGCAAATCAGATTAAGCTCTGACTATTTAGAACAAACCATGCAGGCAAGAAGGCAATGGGAAGACATATAAAAAATCTTACAACAACAACAAAAAAAACCTGCCAACCAAGAATCGTCTATCCAGTAAAACTATCAATCAAATACAATGGTACAATCAAGATGTTCCATGATAAACAAAATCTGAGAGATTATATCAAAACCAACCCAGAACTTCCAAACATCCTAAAGGGAGTTCTGTGGACTGAAAATCAACAAGAAGAGACAACAAACAGAGATTGACAGGCGTGGCAACATCACCTGGAACTCAGTCAACAGATAGGAAGTAAAACTCTTTATTTGCAGGCGATGTGATCCTATACATAGAAAACCCCAAAAACTGAGTAAAAAACCTACTAGCCCTCATTGCAAGATTCAGCAACATACAAAACTCAGTTGGATTTCTCTATAGCAACAATAATAGTGCTGAAAAGGACATTAAGGCAACTAATACCATTTACAATAGCTGACCAAAGGATGAAATATTTAGGAATAAACATAACCAGAGAAACAACAAACTTTTACAAAGAAAATTACAAAACACTACTACAAGAAACCAAAAGAGACCTACAGAAGTGGAAGAACATACCATGTTCCTGGATAGGAAGACTCAACATCATGAAAATGTCAGGACTGCCCAAAGAAATTTACACATATGATACAATCCCAATTCAGATTCCAACTACATTCTTCAAAGAGATGGAAAAGATAATTACTAACTTCATATGGAAAGGAAAGAGACCCAGGATAAGCAGAGCACTGCTTAAGAAGAAGAACAAAGTTGGAGGTCTCTCACTCCTGGTTTTCAAAATTTACTACATGGCCACAGTGGTCAAAACAGCCTGGTACTGGTACAATGAAAGATACATTGATCACTGGAACAGAATCAAGAATCCAGAAATTAACCCAACCACATACAGCCAAATGATTTTCAACGAAGTGCTTAGGCATATGGCATGGGGAGGAGATAGTCTCTTTAACAAAAGGTGCTGGTAGAACTGGAAAGCAATATGTAAAAGACTGAAACGAGACCTTTACCTCACGCCCTTTACAAAAACAAACTCAGCATGGATTAAGATCTGAATGTGAATCCCAAAATTATGAAGGTCATCAATGAAGAAATAGGGACAAATGTGAGGG
>NW_006408825.1:2702482-2710421 GCF_000296735.1 Chrysochloris asiatica
GGGCATGGAGCAAGGTAGAATCTCCACTGAGTAGTATTCAATCTGTCTAGACAGGGCCAAGGAAAGGAGATGTGGATAGGTCTCCTGAGATACAATGGTGAATAATTGTTATCGGGACTGATTGTAAGGGCTGGAAATGTAAAGGTAGACATTTTGTAGCAAAGAGAAAGGAGGGATTAACTTTTCAGTCTAGGGACAGAGGTCCCTGGGACCATCAAGGGAGAAGAGCAGAGAACGGAACCCTACCCAGAGAAGCAGTGATGCCAGAGATGGAGGCAGAGACAACAACGTGGAGAGATGCAGCGACTGGGGACTTTGGACCCAGAGAAGGAGAGGGACTCTGTGCTGACAACATGGGGGTGGCAGGCTTGCGGCGTATACCCTGTGGTTGGTGGATGATGCATGAAGGGGATTGTAACCATGGCAAGGAAATGATATACGATGGGATCAATGTGAAGTTAATGTTCTCCCATGTAAACTATCACATAACTCACAATAACGCATTAAAAAAATAAAAGTGCATAACTCAATGGTACCATCCATGCCCCTATGCTATGCCATCAACACCACTATTCACTTCCAAATGTTCTCATCATCCAACAGAACCTCCCCATCAGCTCCCAGCTCCTGGGAACCACCCATCAACTTGTCTCTATACCTTCGTCTATACTAGATCCTTTACGTACGTGGGGTCCCACAGAATCTTTCCCTTTGTGTCGGACTGATTTTCCAGGCCCAGACATATCATAGCATGAGTCAACACTTCATTCCTCTTCATGGCTCAGGGGTTTGTGTGGCTCAAAGACTGAAACGTTCAATACTAGCCAAGAGGTTGGCTGTCAAAGCCACCCCGGAACACTTCAGAGGATCTGCTGCTGGAAGGCCACAGCCTTGGAAAGCCTGAGGGGCCAGTCCTACTCAGGGAGTCACCTGGAGTTGGAATCCACTTGACAACAACTAACAACAATTATCGCCCTGGGCTGCTGTTGTTAGGTGCCATTGAGTCGCAGTGACCCTGCAGACAACAGACGGAAACACCGCCCCGGTCCTGCTCCATCCGCACAATCATTGTTACTCTTGAGTCCATGGCTGCCGCCACTGTGCCCGTCTGTTTGTCCACCACTCCTTGGTCAGTTTGTTGTAGTGTGGTGGCTTGTGTGTTGCTGTGATGCTGAAAGTTATGCCATAGGCATTTTAAATACCAACAGGGTCACCAATGGTGGACAGATTTCAGCGGAAATTCTAGACTAAGACAGACTAGGAAGAAGGACAGGGGTACACTTGTGAATAATTAAACTCTGAAAACCTTATGAACACTCCACTCTATGGATGTAAGCTTCTTTATCCATTCATTCATCAATGGACACTTGAGTTGTTTCCTTGACTAAGCCCTTGATGGCATCTAGATGACCTGTGTCTTTTCCAGGGCCACCTCTTCTCTCCACAACTGAAAAAAACAAAACAAAAACAAAAAAACACTGAGAAAACTTTGCCAAGTGGTGGTGTGATAAACACTGGTCTCTCCCTCCCAGGCAGATCTACTTTGCCACCTCCCCATCCTTCCCCTCCGACCTCAAGGTCTACCCTCCTGGCATCTCTCAGCTGATGGACGACTGCTGATGACTCTCTGGATGATGTCATCAACTGCGACTCCACTGCATCTTCTGTGTAATCTCTGCCCCACACCTATCTCTAAATCCCCAAGCCCGTCTTCCCAATAGCCTGAACTTTTTCTGCCCTCACCATGCCCACGACACCTGGACTCAAGTTGACTTGGATAACTAAGGAAAGAAACTCTTAGAGACTTACTTGTGCCCCCAGAAAGATGTGCTGTAAATCCTCTCCTTCTGTGCCTGTGGTTATAATCCCATTTGAGAAGGGGATGTCTTGATTGTGTTAATCAGGCAGGCTCCGTGGAGGATAGTTCTTGAGTCAATGGCTCACAAGCATAAAAGCAGCAGATTAAGGAAGCAGAGATCGGGGAATATAGATGCCAAGTCATGTTTAGATCTCCAAGGAACGAAGAAACCCAAGCTGAGTAGAAATGACCTTCCTCCAGAGCTGATGGGGAGAGAAAGCCTTTCATCTTTCCCTCGAGGCGACACTCTGGCTTCAAGCTTCCTACACTGCAAGAGAATAAACTTCTGTTGGTGAAAGCTGTGCACATGTGGTATTTCTGTTGTAGCAGCACTAGAGAACTGAGGCAGGAGGCTAGCCATGTTGATACACAAAACTCAGCATCACAGTGTACCTGTTCTGCACTCTATCCATCCGCTCCCTGGAGACAAATGTCCAGCTAGCCTCCACCTCCCAGCCACAGAAAGAACACTAAGATGAACATCTTCAAACAGGTTACCATAGGAACCTGAGAGACGTTCTTTAGGATCCCTATGGATATGTTGTGGTGGTTCCATCTCATAGTGACTCCATGAGGTAGAGTAGAACTGTCCCACAGGGTTTCCTGTTGTTGTTGTTGTTAAGTGGCATCAAGTCAGTTCTGACTCATGAACCCTGGGTTCACCCATCAGCTGAGAGATATCAGGAGAGTAGACCTTGAGGTAGGAGGCAAAGGATGGGGTGGTGGCCAAGTAGATCTGCCTGGGAGGAAGAAATTCATGTTTCTGGGGAACAGCTGCTTGGTTTGAACCACTGACCTTGCAGCTAGCCGTCCATTACTTACCCTATAGCACCACATCAGAACTCTGTAGGGTTTCCTAACTGTCCATCTTTTTGTTAGCAGCCAACCACTTAACAGTTGCCCCGCCAGGTTTCCTTCATGTAGTTACACTGTTGTTACTGTTGTTGTTAGGTGCCTTTCAGTCAGCTCTCACTCATAACGAGCCCATGTACAAGAACAGAACACGCCTGGCCCTGCGTCATCCTCACAATCATTGCTCTGTGTGAGCCCATCTCATTGAGGGTCTTCCTCTCTTCCACTAGCCCTCTACTTTACCTAGCATGATGTTCTTCTCCCAGGACTGGCCCTTTCTGATGACATATCCAATGCACATTAGACAATGTCTTGCCATCCTCACTTCTAAGGAGCATTCTGGATGTATTTCTTCTAATACAGATTTGTTCATTCTCTGGCAGTCCGTGGCATAGTCGCAATTCTTTGTCAATACCATAATTCAAAGGCATCCTGCTTCCGTCTTCTGGATTCATTGCGGTGCTGTACAAGCAGCACTGGACTGCAAACCACAAGGTTTGCGGTTCAAACCCACCAGCTGTTTCTCAGAAACCCTATACAGGGTCGCTATGAGTGGAAACCAACTCAACAGCACTTAATAACAACAGCAGCATTCATTGTTCAGCTTCTGCATGCATACGAGCAACTGAAAATAGCGTAGTGGTTACGAATCGGTCTGCTAACCTCAAGGTCAGCAGTTCGAAAGTACCAGCTGCTCCGCGGGAGAAAAATGAGGCTTTCTGCTCCTGTAAAGATTTACAGCCTCAGAAACCCTGTGCAGGGTCACTATGAGTCGGAACTGACTCCACGGTACTTAACAACAGCAATACTTAATTGTCTACAGCACATAACCACCACCACCACCACCACCACCATCTGTTGGAGTCCTGATATGGCGCTGTAGGCTAATGCATCAGACTGCAAAGTCATTTGAACTGCAAAGTCGGTGGTGCAAGCTCACCAGCTGCTTCTTGGAAACCCTATACAAGGTTGCTATGGGTCTGAATCAATTCGACGGCACTTAACAATAACAACAACAAGCCATCTGTTAGATTGTCTGTGGTAGCTTGAATATCACTGAGATACTAGAAGCTATGCCACTGGGTTTTCACTGTGATAGTGAAGGTTCTGGGCCAACTTGGTTGGGCCCGGATTCTCAGTAGCTCAGCAGTTCAGAGATAGTATTCCCTTGCGATGAGCTCACTCCCATGATATGATCAACCCTGATCTGATGTAATTACCCTGTGCATTGTAAGTCCTCACTTGTAGGATGCTAAGAGGCCAGATGCAGTCTACAGGATGAGGCAGTATCGTAAGTCGATCTTTTTTGAGAAATGAAAGGAGAGATGTGAGCAGAATTCATAGGAAAGAACTGCTCAGAGGGATGTGCATCCTTTGGACCTTTGGGTCCCGGCACTGGGAAGCTCCTAGACCCAGAGGAAGACTGATGCCAAGATGCATGGAGACCTCCAAGGAATCCCAGACTTACAGATGCTGAGAGGAGACAGGTACCTTTCCCCAGACTTGACAACGAGTGAAAGGAAAGTTTTCTCCTAGAGCCAGCATGCTGAATTGGACTTCCCGCCTTCTAAACTTCCATATGTTTAAACCGTTTACTTGCAGTATTTCTATAATAGCAGCTGTAGATAGCTAAGACCCCATGTTGGACAGATTTCAGCAGGACTTTCAGACTAAGACAGACTAGAAAGAGAAGTTTGATGATCTTCTGAAGGTTAGCTAATGAAAGCCCTATGGATCACAGAGACTGAGAATCTGAGACTTAGACTTGCTGGCTTTGGACACAGCATCAGAAGGGCCCAATCGCTGAAGAAGGACATCATGTTTGGGTAAATGGGGGGTGCCTTCGAGGAGATGAGTAGACACAATGGACTCACACAACCATGAAGATGCAGCAGGGCCGGATGATGTTTTGTCCTGCTATGCAACAATAGCACAAACTGAACTTTCCAAAATCCTGACCTATTCCTGGGAAGAACATCTATACCCGTGTGTGCGTCACCCAGTAATGTGAGGATTCAATCTCGAGGCACAAGTGGTGTTATCCAGCTTTGAAATATTTGCAAGTCTAATAGGTGTGAAGTGAGAGCTTTAATGGGTGTAAGTGATAGTGTTTGTTAATTTGCATTTCTTTCATTACTAATGACTTGGAACAACTGTTCATTTGTGTATGTCTTTGAAGTCTCTTCCTCTGTAAATTGCCATTCTGTAACCTTTGCTCATTTTCCTATTGGGGTTCTGACCTTCTTCTTGTTAATTTCATGAGCTCCTTGGAGAATGTACTTATTATTCACTTACTGGTTTTAGACATTGTAGCTGTCTTCTCCCAACTGGCCATATAATGGTTACTTTTGTCCGTGAAGTCCAGCACTTAACAAAAATCTTTAATCTTGGCATTATTCATTCCATCCACTGATTTTTTTTTTTTTTTAATTAGGGTGTTTGGGGATTCCTAGTGTGGCACTGTAGGATAAGCACTGAACTACTACCTGCAAAGCTGGTGTTTCACATACACCAGTAGCTCATCAGAAACTCTATAGAGGGTTGTTATGAGTCAAAACCACCTCCGTGGCACTTAACCACAAGTGGTGTGAGTAGTTTGTATGTGATTACTAACCTAAAGGTTGCCAGTTCACACACACCCAGCGTGATCATGAAGGAAAGGCCTGGGGGTATATTCCCATTGAGGTTACACTCTGGAAAACCATATGGAGCAGTTCTAGTCCATAATACAAGAGGATGTCAAAAAGTCCATGAAACAAAGTCAATATTCCAAATCTTAGATGAAGAGCAACTGGGATCCCAATAAGGTGCAACTATAGGTCTCTCCCAAGGAGTTCTGGTAGCATAGTGGTTACGAGTGATTCTGTTAACCTCACGGTCAGCAGTTCATAACTACCAGCAGTTCTGTGGGAGAAAGATGAGGCGTTCTGCTCCTGTAAAGATATACAGCCTCAGACACCCTATGAATTGTAACCAACTCCACGGCACATAACCACCACCACCACCATTTGTCTCTCCCTGTTTGAAGGAAAGAAGACAGATGAAAATCAGACACATGGAAACAATTAGCCCACTAGATGATGACTATGTGAACTTCAGTTGACCAGAAAAACTAGACAGTGCCCAGTAACCACTACCAACTGCTCTGAAAGGGATTATACTAGAGGGTCCTGGAAAGAGTGGGAGAAAAATGTGGAACAAAATTAAAATTGTAAAAAAGACCAGACAGAAGCTGTACTTGATGGCGGATAGGGTGGAGGTGCAGTAAAGTTCATCGTCAGTAATACCATAGAATATCAGAAGAAGCAGGGAAGGGCAGAGCTCCAAAACTCTGAACCACATAGGTAAGACTATTTTAAAACTCTGAAAGCTCATAGCTAGTGGAACTTGTAGCAGAAGTAAGAAATCCCATACTTAAGAATCTGCCGGGCTCGGCAGCCCAGAGCAGACAACTTGGGCAAGACCAAACAATGGGACGAGGTGGGGAAGATGAAGTTTGGTCATCTTGGCTTCTAAAGAGCACTCTGGCTGCACTTCTTCCAAAACGGATCTATTGGTTCTTTTGGGAGCCCAAGGCACTTTCAATATTCTCCTACAACACCATAACTCAAAAGCATGAATTCTTCTATGGTCTTCCTTATTCACTGTCCAGCTTTCACATGCATATGAAGTTATTGAAAATACCATGGCTTGGGTCAGGCGCACCTTAGTTCTCAAGTTGACATCCTAGTTCTTCAACACTTTAAAAAGGTCTCGTGCATTAGATTTGTCTAATGCAATACGTCGTTTGATTTTTTGACTGCTGATTCCGTGAATGTTGAAAGTTGATCCAAAATGACAACTTCAATCTTTTCTCCGTTGATAAGAATGTTTATTGGTCCAGTGGTGGAAGATTTTTGTTTTCTTGACATTGAGATATAATCCATACTGAAAGCCGTGCTCTTTGATCTTCATCAGTAAATGTTTTAAGTCCTCTTCACTTTCAGCAAGCAAGGTTGTATCATCTGCATATCACAGGTTGTTAATGAGTCTTCCTCCAATCCTGATGCCACGTTTTTCTTCATAGAACCCAGCTTCTTGAATTATTTGTTCAGCATACAGTTTGAATAAGTATGGTAAAAAATATATATAACCCTGTCGCACACCTTTCTTAATTTTAAACCATGCAGTGTTCCTGTGTCCTGTTTGAACAACTGCGTCTTGGTCCAGGTAGAGATTCCTCATGAGCACAACATGCTTCGCAGTGTTGTCCATAGCTTGTCATGATGCACACAATCGAAAGCCTTTGAATAGTCAATAAAGCACAGGTAAACATCTTTTTTATATTCTCTGTGTTCAGCCAAGATCCATCAGACATCAGGAATGATATGTCTCATTTCACAACGTTTTCTGAATCCACTTGAATCTCTACAAGTTGTCTATCATCATTCAAAACAAGGCCAGAGGCAGACTGTGGAACAGAACATCAATTACTCATGAAAATTCACACTGAAGCTGAAGAAAATGAAAACAAGTCCATAAGAGCTAAAATATGACTTTGAATATATCCCACTTGAATTTAGAGATCATCTGAAGAACAGATTTGGTACAATAAACACCACAGACCAAAGACCAGAAGAGTTGTGGGATGACATCAAGAATATCATACATGTGAAGAACAAAATAGATGGGAGAACAATTAGGCAGGTATTTGTGGGCTAAGTGGACAGAGGTAAATAATAATATATGCACAACCTTGGAACAACAGGGCTCTGGGGTACAGAGACTGAGACATGGTTGGATTGGGGAAAAGAGGTAAAATAATGTTCAGATGCTTGGCTGTCTTTTGAATCTTGGTCTTCCTTGCATTATATTATAAAATAGACACTGGAGGGAGACAGAAAGGAATAGCCAGAAACATCACCATAGAAAGCTTGTAAATCCGTCTTCTGCCTATAATTGATTGGAATACCAAAAATGGGGCTACAATGTGTCTAGTGAAGGAGGCTTCCTGCAGAGCCTCTGCATTACATAAGACTATAGGTGGAAGCCTGAACCACATCCAGATCTTCAGAGATGGGAAATGTCCACTTGACAGGATGAGCAGACCAGCCTGGAGTGGCTAGAAGAACAGGAGATACTACTTGAAAGAAAGACCTACAGGAAAAATACAAAACAATATAGGCAGACCGACTGTTATTATAAAAACAAACAAGTTGCTTGCCCAGGAGACATCAAGGCAAGTGGTCA
>NW_006408825.1:2713512-2714743 GCF_000296735.1 Chrysochloris asiatica
AACACACATTAAAAACCACAAGGGCGATGTCACAATGAAACCAAAGGAAATCAAAAGGATAATAACAGAATACTATGAAAAGTTGTACTCCAACAAATTTGAAAACTTAGAAGAGATGGGTACATTTTTAGAAAAACACAACCTACCTAAACTTCGGAACCGACTCGAAGACACTTAACAACAACATAACAACCTAAACTTACACACAGTGAAGTAGAAAACCTGAACAGACCCATAACAAAAGAAGAAATTAATTGATCAGGTCATCAAAAAACTCCCAACTAAAAGAAGTCCAGGCCCAGATGGCTTCACTGGTGAGTTTTAGCAAACATTCAGGGAAGAACTGTCACCAATCCTATTCAAATTATTCAAGAATATAGAAGAGAACAGAAAACTTCCTAATACTTTTTATGAAGCAACCATAACCCTCATACCAGAACCAGGGAAGGACGTCACTAAGAAAGAAAATTATAGACCAATATAATTAGACCTCATGAACATAGATGCAAAAATTCTCAACAAAGTCCTAGCCAACAGAATCCAGAAGCACATCAAAAAGATAATACATCATGATCAAGTGGGATTCATATCAGGGATGCAAGATGGTTCAACATTAGAAAAACAATCAACGTAATTCACCATATAAATGAGAAAAGAGAAAAGAACCACATGATCATATCGATTAATGCAGAAAAGGCATTTGACAAACTCCAACATCCATTCCTGATAAAAACACTCAACAAAATAGGAATTGAAGGGAAATTCCTCAACATAATTAAGATCATATATACAAAACCAACAGCCTACATTACCGTCAATGGAGAGAAACTGAAAGCCTTCCCTCTGTGAACAGGAACCAGACAAGGATGCCCTTTGACACCACTCCAAGTTAACATGGTGTTGGAAGTCTTATACGGCAAGACAGGGAAATTAAAGGCATCCAAATTGGCAAAGAGGAAGTAAAACTCTCTCTATTTGCAGACGATGTGATCATATACATAGTAAACCCCAACACTCAGTAAAAGTAAAAGAGCTACTAGACCTTGTTGGAAGATTCAGCAAAGTGGCAGGATATAAGATCAACGTACAAAAATCAGTTGGATTCCTCTATACCAACAATGACAGTGCTGAAAAAGACATTAAGAAAGCAATACCATTTGCAGTGGCCACCCAAAGGATGAAATATCTGGGAATAAAAGTAACCAGAGAAACAAAGGACCTATACAAAGAA
>NW_006408825.1:2715968-2718321 GCF_000296735.1 Chrysochloris asiatica
TGGTTCAAACCCACCTGCCATTCCTTGGAAACCCTATACAGGGTTGCTGAGTCAGAACTGACTCTGTGGCGTTTAGCAGTAACAACAATTGTGTCACAATCAGCACTGGACTGCTAACTGCAAGGTCAGCAGTTCAAACCCACAAGCCGCTCTTTGGAAATCCTATACAGGGTTAATATGGTTCGGAACCAATTCAACAGCACTTAATAATAGTTACAGCATCTCTTTATGGGCTCCTGCTGTCATGCTGTAGGATAAACCCTGGACTGCTTAACCATAAGACTGGCAGTTCAAGCCCACCAGCTGCTCCTTGGAAGCCCTATATAGAATCACTGTGAGTTGGAAATGACTCAACCACAGCTAACAAAAGAATCTTCTTTATAATATCATCATCTCTCCAGACAGCAGCAAAGTCTTCCTTCTTAGCCATACCACTTCCATGTCTGTTATTAGAATCTGAAAGTCTTTCCACAGAAGCCATGGATGACCTCTAGATACTTTCTGTTGTTGTTGTTAAGTGTCGTTGAGTAGGTACCGACTCATAGTGACCCTGTATAGGGCTTCCAAGGAGTGGCTGGTAAGCTTGGTGCTGACAACCACGGGATAGGCTTGCAGCGTATGCCCTTTGGTTGATTGGTGATGCATGGAGGGGATTGTAACCATGGCAATGAAATAATATACGATAGGATGAATATAAAGCTAATGTTCTCCCATGTAAAGTATAACATAATTCACAATAAAACATTAAAAAATAAAAGAGAGATGGGGATAAGATTCTTTTGATTCAATAGTGAGTAATTGTTATCATAATTTGTTGAATGTAAAACTGATGATCTGTCCTGTAAATTTGCACTCAATTCATAATTAAAACATTAATAAAAAAGAGCAGGCCTTCTAGTGAGACAGAGATGTATGGAAGCCCTGAGGCCATGGTCCTTGGTCATCCTTCAGGTCTGGAACTTCACTCACTCCCATGGCTCACTGTTCAGCAAGGAAATGGACAGGTGGGTATGTGAGGGAAACTGTGACCCTAGTGAGCTTCACAGAGCATTTACCTAAGGACAATTGGCTACCCAAAAGTCAGAAGGGTGAGGAAAATGGGAGAAATGGGAACAGGAAACGCGAGGGAAAGTGGGAGCAGTGTGGTTGCATTGTTGAGATTGCAGTCACTGAGAAGAGAGGAAATGTCTACAGATTGGTGAACGTGCAACTGATGATGCCTGTAAACATTCAGTCAATTCCCAGTCAACAATGACAAACCAAAAAAAGGTTGATTTGGGTTATCAACTGATGATGTCTGTAAATCTTCACTCAATTCACAGACAACAATGACCAAAAACAAAAAAGTTGTGGATAAATGGGATTAAAAGAGAGCAGAAAATGTCCACAAACTCAGCCCCTCATACATGGATGCCTGATTTCGTTCATTTATATCACCTTCTATTACTTATGCATGAGAAAGCTAGACAGTGAATAAGGAAGACCAAAGAGAATTGATACCTTTGAGTTATATGTTGGTCAAGAATATTGAATATACTATGAACTGTTAGGAGAAAGAGCTCGTTCTGTCTGGAAAGAAGTAAAGCCCGAACGCTCCTAAGAAGCAAGTATGACAAGACTCTGTCTCACATTCTGTTAACATGTTATTAGGAGGGACCAGTTCCAGAAGGACATCATGCTTGGTAGAGGAGAAAGCCAGCCAGAAAGAGGAAGACCTCAGAGTAATGGAATAGCCAGGAGGCTGAGCCCGTCCTGCTCTAAGGGTGACAATGGGCCCAAATATAGCAACGATTGTGAGCCTGGCGCAGGACTGGGCAGAGTTTCATTCTACTATGGTCACTATCAGTCAGAACCATGGGACAGCACCTCACAACAACTTTAGTGACATGCCCCCTTGACTGTATTTTAGATTTCCATGTCTACAAGAATCTTTCTCAACTTGGTTTCTGTTTCCAAAAATATCACATTGCTCTTGTTGGTATGTCTTTACACAGTGTTCCAATACCTTGGGAGACCAGCCCATTCTCCTATTTTTCTTTTTGAAAATCTCCTCATAGTTCAAACAAATTTTCTAAGAGGTTTATCAATTCTACCAGCTGCTCTGTGGGAAAAAGATGAGGCTTTCAGCTCCCATAAAGACTTTCAGCCTAGGAAACACTTTACAGGGTTGCTCTGAGTTGGACTCAACTCCACGACACACCACCACCACCGCCAGAAATGTGATTGGGCTTCCATTGGGTTTACAGAAAATTTTAGGAATAACTACTGTGGCACTGTAGGATAAGCACTGGACTGCTAACCACAAGGTTGATGGTTCAAACCCACCTGCCATTCCTTGGAAACCCTATACAGG
>NW_006408825.1:2718811-2732348 GCF_000296735.1 Chrysochloris asiatica
GCCTGTCTTCTGAGACACATCTGGATGAGTTCTTTCAATAAGGTGGAAAGATGTTCGGTTAGTGTTAACAGAATGCATGGATGAATGATAAGGCACAAATAGAATGTAAAAAGCATCTCTGAGGCTGGTCAGAAGTGAAGGATTCAATCAAGTTGGATTTAACAACAAGTACATGTGCTATTGATTCCCACAGGTGTCTGGCTGAACCAGGGTGCCTATCTTTGGGGATTTATTATCCAAGAGAGACCAATGCTGCATGAAGAACCAACAGGACCACTCTCCGATCTCCCACCACCAATAACTAGCCTTCAGCTTCTCAGGGCTCTCATATTTAGTGCTCTGTTGTTGTTGTTGTTAAGTGCTGTCAAGTCACTTCCCACTCATAGACACCCTGCGTAGGGTTTCTGTGAAGCAGCTGTTGGGTTTGAAGTGTCAAGTCAGAGGTTCAAACCCACTTGGGGGTTAAAGTAATGAATAGATATAGGGGAAGGAGGGGTAAATGGAGAGATGGGTAGATGGATTGATGGATGGATAAATGGGAGGGGGGAGAATGAGTGGATGGATGGCTGCCCAGATAGATAGATAGATAGATAGATAGATAGATAGATAGATAGATAGATAGATAGATGAATATATGGGTCAATGAACCAGTTTACTCTGTACCCTTCTTCTTCTCTTTGTACACATACTCTGGTGTTTCAAACCAGTGCACATGTTTCTTCAGGAGACCTAACTGACCAGAGCAGTAAATGGCTTACACAGAGTGACCAAGGAGATGGGAGTGAACAGATGACTGTTGGTGAGCCATGTTCTGGTGTAGACAAACCACATGGACAGAATTTGGGACTCACTGCTGTAGACCTTCTGAAGTCAGTCTCCCTGAGAAAAGAACTTCTCGTGAGCTGAGTTTTAGTAGAACTAGTCCTGAGGAATCCCAAGCTTGGAAATTTTGGGTAGCAGGAATATTGACTAGGACTAGCTAGCCTTAGACAAAACTTCCAAGGTATTAGCCACTTTTCATGGAAACACTGTGTGTGCCTGGCCATCTTTGAATAGCGAATTCTGATTGGAACTGAGCCTGTGGTGTCTGTTCTGGCACCGCTCACACCCTATCCTGAGGGCAGGAAACTGCGAGCAGAGCTACGCACACAGGTGGCTACCGTTTTTTTTGAATTCTTGATCTGTTTTGAATGATTTGAGACTTTTGTCTCTTATTGCAGCCTTGGGTCTAAATCAGCATACTTCAATCCATGTTGATTTTGAGCAGCAAGTATGTGCCTATCTGGGCAAGCATCTTGCCACACTGATTGGAAATTTACCAAAAGTCAAACTCATAGACAAGCTGAGTAAGAGCTGGAGACTCTTGTATGTTAAAAAGAATAATAATAAATAAATAAACAAACAATACTACTACAATTATCTGTCTGTACACACACACACGCATTAGCAGGTGGGCACTGTGTCCTCCACTTTCCTGGCTTGGGAATGCTTTTCCTCATTCCTTTGAGTTTGACACTGTTCCAGAGACTTGTAGCCACTGGGAGTATAACATTTCAGGCAGCCCGAGCTCATTCACCAAATAGACTCATTTGTTCATTCAACAAGTATTTCTGGTGTGTTTACATGGCAAACGCTATTCTAGGAGCTGGTACAGAGCAGACGCAACACCCTTGCCTCATAGAACATTCCAGCAGGAGGACAACACCCCTGAATGAACATGAGAATGGTAACAGATGTCAGATACGATGTATGTAGTCCTGACTGGGACGTAATAAAGAACACACCAGAAGAGGGCAGGCAGACCAGAAGACAATACGTGTTGTTTTCTAGAGAGATTGGGGGGATTCCTCTGAGAAGGGATGTTTGAGCCGAGCCCCAACTAGTTCTAGGAACTGCCCTTGGGGATATTGGAAAAGCTTCATGCCCAAGGAACCACAGGTATGAAGGTCAATGTCCTCAAGGTGTAGACCATGCAAGGAGAGTGGTAGTCATGAGTGCAGAGGAAGAGCTGGTCCCCAGGACTTCATGGTACCAGAGACCCAGGTCTTTCTGCCGACCTTAACGAGGCTTGTTCTTACCACTCAGCGTGAGAAAAGCTGACCGTGACTTGTTGGTTAATGTGGTCCATTGCAGACCATGGAGCAAACGGCCCCACAGAACTTCTTCCCTCAACCTGGTGCACATGGCTTACAGCAAGGAACGCACAGTGACTTTGTGCTTACTCAATAGTCTGTATGAGCAATTTCACCTGCGTTTTACCATGCGCACACGAGTAAGTAAACACAACGATGCGCTGGTGCCCCTTGCAGATTTACTGGGGAGTCCGTCTGTCCTGTAAACCACACCTAGCATCTCAACAAGCCAACACTCATGGCTGCAGCTTCCTGGAGCTGCCTCATGACAGATGCCCTGAAGGCCATTAAAACCGCTGGGGATTGGAATGCCTAAAAGGAGTTCTAGAACTTGCCCAGTGAAATAGGCCTCATGCAAAACCTTTATAGAGTATAGGACCTTAGGTGGAATGCCGAGTCCCATCCAGAACTTTATGAGGTAAGACATTCCCACTATAAAGGACAAGCAGACCAGCCTGGAACAGCTAGAATAACAGAAGATAAATCTTCAAAGAAAGGTCATGGCGGGGATTATAATCAGACCCTGTGCAGGGTCACTATGAGTCAGAACCGACTCCACAGTACATAACAACAACAATAAAACAAGGTGTATGGTTTGTTGAATGTAAAACTGATGATCTGCCCTGTAAAATTTCACTCATTCCATAATAAAATAATAAAAACCTTAAAAAAAATTTTTAACAACTTCTGGGGACACTGCTTGCCCACACTTCACTCCAGGAAACTGGAAAGAAAATCATCTCTGATTGCAGGAAAGTTACAGGGTGAGGGGAACAGACACCCTCTGAGGGCCTTTACCAGCTAGCCAAGAGGGGTTACCAGCAGGAGTGTCCCAAAGTAAGAGCAGGTCTGCTTCACCAACTGCTTGGAAGTCCCTAGGCCCAGCCTGCTTCCTCCTGGGCACCTGTCTCCTATAGCCCAGCACCAGGAGCCCAGGGTCAGCACACTGTGGAGGTCCTACTGACCACCCCTGGGCACTGGGGAAGGACTTGGATTTGAGGACTTTGGGGACCCACACAACAGCTGGAGAGGGTGCACGGGCTTAAAAAAGGACTTTTGCCTTCCCTAAAGTAGCTCTGGTAGCGTATTGGTTACGAATTGGGCTGTGAACCTTAAGATCAGCAGTTCGAAACTACCAGATGCTTCACGGGAAAAAGAGGAGGCTTTCTGCTCCCGTAAAGATTTACAGCCTCGGAAACCCTATTCAGGGTCACTGTGGGTCGGAACCGACTCCACGGCACTTAAGAACAACAACAAAAGAGACTGATACAGGTCTAGTTCCGGCTAGAGAGCCTCATGTTACAACGCTGAATGTCCGCGGAGCTTCCAGACTGAGAGAGTACGACATAGGCCTGGGAGCTACCACAGAAGCCAGTGAAAACCTACGGATTGCAGTACTCTGATGGGCAACAGATCAGGACTGGGCAGTGTTTTGTTCCGTCAGGGCCACTGCAAGTGCTGCTAGCACGACAACAACACAACATGACACACTTAATTCATCGCATGGCACCCCCAGGGAGTTCCAGGTCACCTCTAGGCGGCGCTGCAGTCTTGTCGTGAGGAGAAGCGATGGCACACCTGTCCTTCTTTCATCAGCTGAATGTAGCAACTTGGTGGAACTCACACATCTGAAGTTACTCACCCCGGGGCTCCAGGCACAGAGAGAGCATGGATTTGGGGCATTAACAAAGCTCGCCCAAGGGACGGGAGGGAGCCAGCATGGCCCTGACCCAGCGTGGCATCCGGAGGTGTCCTGTATCTGTAAACATGGCCTAGCTACCCTGGTCTGCAGGATCAGCACTGGACTGTTAGCCGCAAAGTCAGCGGTTCAAACCCACCTGCGGCTCCTTGGAAACCCTATACAGACAGGGTTGCTATGAGTTGAAACCGACTCAATGGCACCCCGAGTGTCCTATCTGCCTGGCCTCTCCCCTGCCCCCTCCCCCTCCTACCTTATTCAGGATACACCCTGTGCACACAGGGTACTCGATGCAGAACAAGACAGCCTCATGTGCAGTGAGCCAGTGGTGCTATTACACATGTCTGGGACAGAACCATCCAGAAACATATCCACAGCTTTTCAGCAGCCCAGGCGCATTCACCTCGCAAGTCTGGAGTTTCTTTCCCCCAATGAGCTTAACTTTCACAATAAAAACCTCCCAAGTTGACAGAGTGTGTATGGGCTTTCATGGGACCGTGGCTAGCAGGGCAGCAATCACTGTGGCTAGCACTGGACTACCTGATAAGTACGGTAAGCTCAGGCTGCCTTGTGCTTACTTGTCATCTGTAGTGAATGTTATTGTTGGGAAATGCCATTGAATCCATCTGACTCAGAGACCCTTTATAGGAGGGTTTCCGAGGAACGGCTGGTCGGTGTGCTTTATCCCACAGCGCCACCCCAGGAATTACCGCCACATTGCTCACCACACGGAAGGGTTTGCTTCTAGGTCTGGCCTGGCACCTGTCTCTCTCCCCACCCCACTGAAGCCTCTCTTCAAATTGCCAATCCCTGATGGAGGCTCCGAGAACCAAGAGAGCAAGGTAAGCAGAGGCTTACTTGTGCCTACTTACTAATCTATAGGGAACCTGTGCAGACTTGCTTCCTGGGGACTGTCCCCGTGTCCCCAGCCCTCCCTTCCCCTCAGACGGAGATCCATGACAAACCCTCCAGCATCTCCTTAAAGCCAGTCCATCCAGGTTCAGGTAGGAGAGAAGATGAGAATGACCTTTATAATTGCATGAAATCTGCCGGCGTTGTTAGTTCCCAATGAGTTAGCCCCTGGTCCATAGTGACCCTACACACGATGGAGCTACCCGTCATACACCTGCATGAGTGGCTGAAGACTGGGTCCTTGTGATCCAAAGGCTTTCACTGGCTGGTTTTCACAAATAGATCACCAGGCCTTTCTTCCTAGTCTTCATCTGAAAGTTCTGCAGAAACCTGTTCAACCTCATAGCCACACACTAGCCTCCACGGAGAGAATAGTGGCTGTGGTGAGGTACATCAGCCCCTGCCCCAAATCTAAGACCACAAGCACGTAGCACAGAGCCCTGTTCAGGGATTGAGACTCCCCAGGCAATTTTCTCTATGGGCAGTGTGTGCACCCCTCCTCTGGCGAATCTTTTTTTTTTTTTTTTTTTTAATGTTTTATTGTGAATTATGTGGTAGTTTACATGGGAGAACATTAGTTTTACATTCATCCTATTGTATATCATTACATTGCCATGGTTACAATCTCCTCCGTCCTCTGGCGAATCTTTGCCATCATGTGGTCTAAGTGGACTTGGGGGTCTTGTAGTCCAGAAACACTCCCCAAAGAGCAAGGGTCCACCTAGGACAGAGCTCCTGAGAAGGTCTTTAGAATCCACACACCCCTCCTGAGCCATGGACTCCCCGCCTCTGACCCTCCACCCCCAGTCTTACCCTCATCTGAGCCCCATCCCTCTCCTCCTCTCATCAGCCCTCCCCAACTGCACTGCCCCTGCAGACCTCTGTCTCTGAACCCCGACCCTCAGGTCATCATGTTCTGCCCCTTCCTCATGGTAGCCTCAGGCCCCACCCACCTGAGCAGTCAGCTGCACCTGCTTGCCCTCCAGACAGTCCTTATGAGGAGCCAGCCCCCAAGTGGGGTCACACATACCTCCTCTCTCCCTCGGAGCACGTGCCCCAGAGTAACTGGTTCCTACACCTGGAAACGAGAGAAAAAGCAAGTGGGCTGTACAAGTGTCCACCGTGCTGTTTCCCAGAATCTCTGTCTACAGGGAGGGTCATGGCCACCCTGCTTACTGCCCGGCCCATCCACCAACAACAGCGGGGGTGTGCCTCAGCTCCCCAGGATAGTCACGGCCAGGGATGGATTACCCAGTAAACAAGGAATGCACGCACGGGCTTAATTGTGTTTGCTTCCTAACTGTACCTGGGTCTTACAAACAGGTGTCTGTTCACTGAAGATCAATACATAAGCACAATGAAACCGAGGCCTTCCTTGCTTGTGGTAAACTGGTGTATACTGTGCTTACTGGTTAATCCACCCCTGGCCACAGCCAATGACCACAAAGTAGCAGAAATGTATGATCTCAGAGTTCTCAAGGCCAGAGTTGAATTCAGGATGCCCACAGGGTCACACTATTTCTGGGACTCTAGTAATACTTTCTAGTCTCTCCTGGCTGCTGGTGGCCTCTACCTGCACATTTTGGCTCGTGGCTGCAACAGAATTCTGATCTGTGTCTCCAAAGTCCCCGTCTCTGTGGGTCTCTTCTGCTGTTTGATAGAACACCACCCAGATGGGATCAGGGCCAGCACAACCTCATGTCAACTTGTCACATCTTCAAAGACCCCTTTTCCAGATGAGATCTTATCTACAGTTCCCAGGGGGAAAGAAGATAAAATTCTACCTATAACCTGATGTTCTGGTGTAGCGCTGTGGGTTAATGCACCAGACTTTAAGCTGTTTGAACTGCAAGATCCGCCGTTCAAGCTCCCCAGCTGCTCCTTGGAAACCCTATACAGGGTCGCTATGGGTCCGAACTGACTCAACGGCACTTAACAACAACAATAACCTGATGCTACAGAAAGAGGAAGGTAACATCTCATCTCAAGCAAGCTCTGTTTGCCCAGGAAACATACGCTTTTGGTTGACTTTCACAGCTGGAAGAGAAAAGGAGAACAAGCCATTTGGAAAATGATGAGGGGAAAAATGCCCTGCCCAACCCTGGCTTTGATAAGAGCTCTCGTGCCTTTCTTGCATCACTAAGTGGGGCTTCGAAACCTGGGTGTACTGGTTGTATCATTGCTCAACATCCTTCAAAGGCCCTAAGCTACAAAGGCTTTACCAGAACTGTTTTGATTGCATTCTTAGCACAAACACGCTTCTGGAGAAATCTGTGTCTCTAACCTCCTCCACTGTGAAGCAGAGAACACTGGGGTTGAGATCAAACAGCAGCTTGCAATTCAGAAAGAAGCAGCCACAAAGCCGGGCTCTGTGTGGGAGCCTTCACATCCACCCACCTGCTGCTGCTCACAAGGTGTGCGCCTGCCCCCTCAGAACGCCCCAGAGAGATGGGGGAGGCTGGAAGTGCGGCCCTGACTCACACCGAGGACGAAGCTCTTCCTAGTCTTCCTCCTCTTCTCCTTCCTCTCAGCCTTCTTCCTGTGTGTGTGTGTGTGCGTGTGTGTGTGTGTGTATGTTTCAGTGACACTTTATTTACAAAAATAGGTGACCAGCTGATGGAGAAAGCGTCAATAATGCCAATTAAAGTTAAAAGTGTCCTGGTGATGTTTACACTGTAAGCAGCAAGAGATAATGAAGTTATTTCCTAATATCCCAAAACCATTACTCCGCTCAACAAAGGGGTTGCTCGTTGACAAATGAGTAACGTTCCAACATCTTTTTATTGCCTCACTCAACTAACATTTATGTCAACTACCCTTCTTTGGAAATGACTAAGTGACTTCTTTGATGAATCAAATACTAATTAAGTACGTTGTTGTAAGTGTCATTGAGTCCACAGCACCCTGTATAGGGTTTCTGAGGAGTGCCTGCTGAGTTTTAACTTGTTCTTGGTGTTATGTGCAGGGAGTCGGTGCCGACTCATAGTGACCCTGTACAGGGTTTTCAAGGCTGTAAATCTTTACAGGAGCAGAAAGCCTCATCTTTCTCCCACGGAACAGCTGGTAGTTTGTAACTGCTGGCCTTGCGGTTTGCAGCCCGATTCGTAACCAATATGCTACCAGAGCTCCTTACTGCTGGTCAAATCGACCTTGTGGTCTAGTGTGTGCTTATCCTAGAACACCACACCAGGACTCCAATTAAGTATTTACTTTTATTTATATATGTATTTATATTTTTTAAACTTTTTACTGTGAATTGAGCGAAGGTTTACAGAGCAGATCATCAGTTTTACATTCGACAAATTTATACTTTGCTTCATTACATGGTTGCAATCCCCTCCATGTACCATCAGTTAACAACATTGACCTCTATTCACTCCAACTATTGCATTCCTCCCTGTGTCTCCTGCTACCTTCATCTTTCCTCTGCTAACCTCCCTCTGGCCCATCACCCATGTTAACATGTGTCTTCTTACTTTCAGTCTTGGTGTAGGTTTGTTTTACTTTAAATAGTTCTGTATCTGGGTTGAGTTCTGGGTGGTGTTGTCATGTATGGCAATCTCAGGTTGTTGTCTGCTGTTGTGGGTTCTCAGTCCAAAGAACACCTTTTATCATTTTTTTTAAATTTGGTATGGTGGTGGTGGTTATGTGCCTTGGAGTCGGAACTGACTCATAGTGACCTTGTACAGAGTTTCCAAGGCTGTAAATCCTTACAGGAGTAGAAAGCCTCATCTTTCTCCTGAGGAACAGCTGGTAGATTTGAACTGCTGACCTTAAGTTTCGCAGCTTCCTTTCCTTTCTGTTTATTAGGAAATGTCCTAATTTCACCATTGTATTTGAGGACAGATGTACTGAGTATATTATTCTTGGTTGACAGTTTTTTCATTCAGAGTTTTGTACATATTATTCCATTGCCTTCTTACCTGCATGGTTTCTACTGAGAAATCAGTGGTTAGTCTTATTGGTTCACCTTTGTAGGTAACTTTGATTTTCCAACACTGCTTTCAGAATTCTTTGCTTGTCTTTGATTTTGGGAAGTTTGATTATGATATGTCTTGGTGAGATTCTTTTGGGATCTATCCTGTTTGGGATTCGTTCAGCTTCTTGTATGCTTATTTTCTCTCTTTCATGATGTTAGGGAAGCTTTCATCCAACAACTCTTCCACAATTTTCTCTTTGCTTGTCTTTTCCTATTCTGGAATTCGGGTCACCTTTAAGTCGTTCCTCTTCATGGTGTCACACATAACTCTTAGACTTGCTTCAGATTGTTGTTTCTCTTGTTTTTTTTTTCCTGATTATTTTTCTAGCATACTAGTATTGCAACACTTCTCTTCAAGTTCACTAACTCAGGCTCACATTGCTTCGCATGTACTACTTTGCCCTTTCAATGTATTGTCCATTTCTGAGATCTTAGTATTAATCTCCTGAATTTCTAATTACAGGTTTTGTATCGTTTCAAATTTGCATTTATTTTGTCTGTTTGTTCTTGTAGTGTTTTCCTGAATTCTTCTGAAGTTTTCACTGTGTTCTCCTTGCTTTCCTCCATCTTTCTATCCATCCTTTGAAAGTACCCAAGTAACATTCTTTTGAGTTCTTTTTCAATTCGTTCCATTACATTTCTTCTACACAAATGTTTTCTGGTTCTGCATCTTGGTCATTTGTTTGAGCCATTCTCTTGTATCTTCGTGTGAGCTAAAACTGTCTGTTATCTCTGGTGCATTGTGGGGTTGTCGCATTTATGAAAACAAGCCGTGCATTTGTTGGACCCCGAGGGGGAAAATCTCTGGGTCTGTACTTGGGTAGATGAGGGTAGCAGCTGGCCATACCTCTGATCACCAAGGGATCATGGGGGAAAGAAGAACCCACACTTTTCCCGTCACAATCATGAATCTGCTATGCCAGGCCTCCCTCCTCCGCCACCAAAGCTGCTCGCAAGATGGTGGAGTCACCTCTGGCCAGCCATTGCAGTCAGTCTCACTCTCATGCTGTCCCTGCTCAGCCTTTCCTCCCAGCAATCCACCCCTCTAACTTTCTTCTGAAGTCCAGGGTACCAAAATTTTCATCTGTCTGTTGTATTTCATTTCCCGTATCTTTGTTGTAGAGGGTCTGGCTAGTCTACCATCATCCCAGAATTCCTCTCATACATCTTTCTCCTTGTCTCCTTCCTGTTTCTCATCCCCTTTCCTCTGACTCCTTCCTCTTCTCCTTCCTGTTTCTCCTCCCCTTTCCTCTCACTCTCCTTCCTCGTCTCCTTCCTGTTTCTCCTCCCCTTTCCTCTCACTCTCCTTCCTCTTTTCCTTCTCCCCTTTCTTTTCTTCTCCTCTTTTCCTCCTTCCCCATCCCTTTCCGTCTTTCTTTTCCTCTCTGACTTTCTAAGTGGTTAAAATGCTGCCTTCAATGCCTTCATCAGACATTTTCCTTTTGTCAAGTTTGTTGATTTGTGTTCTGCTGCAAGAGATCTCTTTAAAGTGCTAACAAGCAGTGATGTCACTTTGCAGATTACCTTAGCATTCCAGTGTTGCTATATAAGAGAAATACCACAAATTGCTGTTGTTGTTGTTAAGTGCCATCGAGTTGATTCCTACCTGTAACGAACCTGTATAGGGTTTCCAAAGAGCAGCTGGTGAGCTTGAACCACTGACCTTACAGTTCAAATGACTTTGCAGTCTGACACATTAGCCCACAGCGCCACACCACAACTCTGAAATACCACAAATGGATGGCTTTAAAAACAGAAATGTATTCTCTCACAGTTTGGGGGTGGGTACGGTTCTGACTCATAGTGACCTTGTACAGGGTTTCTGAGGCTGTAAATCTTTATGGGAACAGAAAGCCTCATCTTTCTCCCATGGAACAGCTGGTAGTTTCGAACTGCTGACCTTCAGGTTCACATCCTGATTTGTAACCACTACGCTACCAGAGCTCCTTAATAAATCCACATTCAGTGTGCCAGCTTTCTCTTCATCAGCTCTGGAGAAAGGTCCTTTTCTCCTTTCAGCATCTATAGGTCTAGCATTCCTGGGAGATCTCCCTGCATCTTGGCATCAGTCTTCCCCTGGGTTTAGGAGCTTCACAGTACAGAGACCCAGGTACAAAGGATGAACTCTACTCCTATTTCTTCTCTTTTGGTGGTAGTAGGATCCTCTGAGCACTGCTCACTTATCTATCCTTTGATCTTGGTAAGATGAACAATGAGCAAACTTCCTTTCAGCTGATTGGCTGCTCATAGTAGATCTCATCATGGAAGTGATTATACTTGGTGTTAGATTTCATCATGGTAGATCACTACATCTTAACTGAAAACCCTGGTCCAGTCAAGTTTGCAGAAAACATCAGCTATCACACAGACAATGGTAGTCAGACACAAGCCATGGTATTTTCAGTCCCCTGCTGTGCATGCAGAAGCTGGACAATGAATAAGGACATCTCACTGAGCCCCACCAGCCCCTCTGCGTGAAACCCGCCCCATCTGCCTGGCTCTGGCCTCCCTTCATCAGAGGCAGTGTCTGGAGTCTCTGAGTGGTGCTGGTCATTTCATGGACTTTCCCTGTGTGTTGATGTGTGCTGTCCACTCCTTCTTCCCCAGGAGAGCTTGTCCTCACTCCCTTCATCAGTGTGCCCCGCTCCCCATCACACCCAGAGCGCCCAGCCCCTAATTTGGACTCACAGAATTCCCAGGTGTGTCTGTTGGTTTTCAATGGCTGCTTTTAAACAAGCAGATCACCAGGCCTGTCTTCTGAGGTACCTCTGAGAGGGTTAGCAGATGGGTATAATAACCATCCAGACAACATGTCCAAAGTATGGGAGGTGAAGTGTCACCACCCTGGCCTCCAAAGAGCACTCTGGTGTACTTCTTTCAACACAGATCTGTTTGTTCTTCTGGCTGTCCATGGTAGCTTCAACATTCATCTTCAATACAGAAACCTCTTACACAGTCATTATGAGTCAGAACTGACTTTACACACACAACACCAACAACATATTAACCATGTTAGATGCAAATGATTATGTTAGACTTCCTTACAACATTTTGTTTTGTTTGCATGTTGTTGTTGGGTGACTGTTGGTTCCAGCTCATAGTGACCACATGTGTGACACAACAAAACACTGCCCAGTCCTGTGTCATGTTTGAACGCATTGTTGCAGACACTGAGTCAGTTCACCTCACTGACAGGATCCCTCTTTTTCTCGGACCCTCCGCTTTACCAAGTGTGGCATACTTGTCCAGAGACTGGTGCCCCTGGATGACAAGTCCAAAGTCCATGAAACAAAGGCTCAGCATCCTTGCTGCTCAGAACATTCTGGTTGGACTTCTGCTTCAGACTTGCTGGCTCCTTTGGCAGTTCATTTTATTTTCAATGTTTCTTGCCAACCACCTTTGAAAGACACCAATTCTTCTTTGCCTTCCCCATTTGTTGTCCAGGTTTTGTTAAAGATTGAATATCCATATTGCCCTCAAAAGCATAGTAAATTTGAGATGGAATAATGATTTGTTGGCATATAAATCTTTATTCCATCCAGTATTAACTGTGTCTTTAAGGGTAAGATGGAAATTCAATCTCATTTCCCTCCCTCCAGCTAGCTGTGTGAACATAGTTATTAAATAATCCAGGTTTCTCCCATTAAATTAAACTATCACATTGTCAAATATTAGCTTCTCAATAAAAAGGGTTTTGCTTGTGATTCCCTTGGCTAACCCAGGATCTGGCCCACACTGATGTGTTTATGTGGCTTTGCATCATGTTCCAACATTGGCTGGTGTCTTTTTCCCTCAATTTCTCAGCATTTTTCAGGCTATCATTCTTTCCTAACATTTTAAGATCAGTGTGCTCCTAGAAACCCTGCTAACACAGCAAATGAAATTGAATTCCACTTACGATATTGATTTTGAAGATGTGTTTTTTTGTGTGATATTATGACTTTCCACCCAATAATAGAATTTACCTTTCCATTGCTTCTTATCTAGCTTTATGTTTCTAAATGATTTTCTATAGTTTTTTTCATATAAACATTGCATAGCTTTAAATAATTTTAACTATTTGTAGTTTTGTCATTATTTCCATTTCTATATGCATGCTATTAGAGTAGATAAATGCTATCGATAATTATATTTTTATCTTGTATACAGATACCTTACAAACTTTCCTATGAATTCTAATAATATAAGGGTCTTGGATTTTCTAAGTATCAGATATCTCATTTTTCCCAGTGTTAATACCAATAATTTTATTTCATTTTGTTACTATAGTTTTTAGGCCCCTGGAGACTTCATTAAATGGGTAAGCTAACCATGGACGTTCTTGTCTAATGCTGGTTTTAATTAAAATGGTTTGGCTATTTTGCCTTTTAAAATAATATTGCTGTTGATTTTTAGTAAATAATCTCTATTGCACTTAAACAGTTTGCTTTTCTCTATTTTACTTAAAGGTTTTATTAGAAATGGCAGATAAATCTTAACAAATACCTTCTGAATGCCTATTGATTTCATCATTTGGTTTTTATCCTCTAATGTATTCCTATAATGAATTCTGTATTGACTAGCTGCTCCTCAGGAGAAAAGGCCCAGGGATCTGGTCCCATGAAGATTACAACCAAGGAAACTCAAATGGGTGTAATATATCATCTTGATGGCAGTGGGTTTTTGTTTGTTTCTTTCTTGTCTATCCTTTATGGTAGTCATGAGTTGGAATGGACTCAGAGGCAGAGAACAAATACTGATGCATAGATCTTTAATCATCCTTTGTGAAATATGTTAGATAGATGAGCGATAGATAGGTAGATAGATAGATAGATA
>NW_006408825.1:2734236-2736803 GCF_000296735.1 Chrysochloris asiatica
CAGTCAAGAAATCAAATAACATATTGCAATTAGGCACATCTGCTGCACAAGACCTCTTTAAAGATGTCAGTTTGAGGACTAAGGTGCCCCTGACACAAACCATGGTATTTTCAATAGCTTCATATGCATGCAAAGTTGGACAATGAGTTATGGTTTTGGAGAAGAATGTTGAAAGTAACATGGACTGCCAGAACAACAGCCAATTCATGTTGAAAGAAATATAGCCAGAGTGCTCCTTAGAAGTCAAGATGGCAAGACTTTATCTCTCACACTTCAGACCTATTATCAGGAGGGACCAGACCCTAAAGAAGGACATCATGCTTGGTAAAGTGGAGGGTCAGTGAAAAAGAGGAAGACCCCCTAATGAGATGGATTGGCCCAGTGGCTGCAGCAATGGCTTAAAGTGTAACAATTGTGAGGTTGGTACAGGACCGGGCCGTGTGGCATTCTGCTGTCATAGAGTCATTATGGGTCAGAACTGACTGAAAGGCACTTAACAACAACAGCAACAACATGGACACAATACTGATTGATGCAGAAAAGCTTCAAAAGAAGATGGAAGGAATGAATACACAGAGTCACTGTACCAAAAAGAAATGGTCAATGTCCAGCCATTTCAAGAGGTAGCATATAATCAAGAACCAATGGTACTGAAGGAGGGAGACCAAGCTGCGCTGAAGGCCTTGGTGAAAAACAAGGTCTCAGGAATTGCTGGAATACAAATGGAAATCTTTCAACAAATTGATGCAGCTCTGGAGGCACTCCCTCATCTATGCTAAGAAATTTGGAAGATAGCTACCTGGCTGACCGATTGGAAGAGGTCCTTATGTGTGTCCATTCTAAAGAGACGTGATCCAACAGAATGCAAAAATCATCCAACAATATCTTCAATATCATATGCAAGTACAATTTTTCTAAAGATAATTCAAAAACAGTTTTGAATGCAACAGTACATTTTCAGAGAAATGCCAGAAATTCAAGCAAAATACATAAGAGGACGTGGAATGAGGGATATCATTGCTGATGTCAGGTAGATGTTGCCTGAAAGCAGAGAATACCAGAAAGATGTTTATTCATATCTTATTGCAAAGGCTTTAAACTGTGTGGATCATAAACTATGGATAACGTTGCAAAGAATGGACATTCCAGAACACTTCCTTGTGTGCATGAGGAACCTGTATGCAGACCAAAAGGCTGTTGTTATTGTTAGGTGCCATCAAGTCGATACCGACCCATAGTGACACACAGATGAATGTATGCACAACAGATGAAACACTGCCTGGTCCTGCACCAACTTCACAATCATTGCTACACATGAGCCCATTGGTGCTGCCACTGTGCCAATCCATCCTAACAACATTAGGGACTCCTTTTCCTACACTATATCTGACAATATTCTGGTGGTCTTCATCAGGTTTCAATATGCAGTATTCTGGTGCTATCTAACAGTGTTCCATTGCTATTCAAAAGGTGGTCAGTGACTAAATACTCGAATATAGTCCGGCTAGCCCTCTTAGTCTGTCTTCCTCTTGAAGCTCATCTGAAACCTGTCCACCATGGGTGACTCCACTGGTATTTAAAATATCGTTCACATAGCTTCCAGAATCACAGCAACATGCAAGCCACCACAGTATGACAAACTGACAGACAAGTTATGGAAAAGGCCATCATTAGAACAATGAAATACTGAATGGTTTTAAATCAGGAAAGGTGTCGTTCCAGGGTTGTATTCTTTCACCATATTTATGCAATCTGTATGCTGAGCAAATAATCCAAGAAGATGGATTATATGAAGAAGTATGTGGCATCAGGATTGGAGGAAGACTAGTTAATGACGTGAGCTCTGCAGAGGAAACAATCTTGCTTGATGAAAGAGAAAAGGACTTAACATGGTTAGTGATGAAGATCAAAGACCACAACCTTCGGTATGGGCTGCACCTCAACGTAAAGAAAACAAAAATCTTCACCACTGGACCAATAAATAATATCTATCTCTATGGAGAAAAAGAGCTTGTCAATGATTTCATTTTGCTTGGATCTGCAATCAACACTCATGTACGCAGCAGTCAAGAATTAAACAACATATTGCATTAAATAAGTGTGTGTGCAAGACCTCTTTAAAGTGTTGAACAGTGAAGATATGAGTTTGAGGACTAAGATGCCCCTGACCCAAGCCATGATATTTTCAATCACCTCATATGCAAGAGAAAGTTTGACAATAAATAAGAAAAGCCGTAGAAGAACAGAAGCATTTGAACTATGGTGTTGTAGGAGAATATTACAAACACCAGGGGCTGCCAGAAGAACAAACCAATCTGCGTTGGAAGAAGTACATCCAGAATGTTCCTTAAAAGCCAGGATGGCCAGACTTTGTTTCTCATACTTTGAACATGTTATCAGGAGGGACTAGTCACTGGAGAAGGACACCATGCTTGGTAAAGTGGAGGGTCAGTGAAAAAGAGGAAGACCCCCAACAAGATACATTGATACAGTGGCAGCAACAATGTTGTTAAGTGTCGTGAAGTTGTTTCTGACTCACAGAAACCCTGTGTAGGGTTCCCAAGGAG
>NW_006408825.1:2737659-2750353 GCF_000296735.1 Chrysochloris asiatica
GCCCACCAGTGATGTATCCACCCTGGCTTTGGGGTGCCTCATTGTCTCCCTTCTTCTGTTTGTCTGTGTATTCTTTCGCTATCCCTATCGCCGCTGGATCTCCCCTCCTCGTGAACCAAACACTCATGAACAACATAACTATGTCGAGGTCAGACCCCGACACCACACCAGGATGGAGCCTATAAAATAAGAAGCACCAAACATTTCTCCCACATTCCTATCTACTCCTCAGGTGGGTTCGATAATCTGTCACAACGGCTACACAGAGCTCAGATACAGTCCTCACAATATGGGGTTGATTAGGGAAATTAACAGGTTACAGTTCCGGGTCAGCCATGCTCTCGGCACAATTGCTCACAGGCAGAGTGCAGATTCCCCACCATTGTTACTAAGTTCTTTTCTGGGCTGCTGACCTATGCCCACAGGACACACCAGTCTGTAGGCACTCCGCTCTAGCTCTGTGGGTCAGCTCTGGAGGCGTCCCACTCTATAAGCAAGCCTCCAGCCCAAAGTCACTCAGCTTCACTTGCTCCGTCTCGTGCTCTGGCTCTTGGTTCTACTGCTACTCCTGGGACACTCCTCCAGGGTCACAACTTTCTGTCCCTGGGTCCAGGACATTCAATGCTCAGGGAGCTCAGGGTCCAAGGCACACTGTCCTCCCTGGTTCCCCTTCTTCCATGATAGTGAGATCCCTCTTCCTGCTTCTGAGATGGCTTATTTTAACCCATGTTAGAGTTTCAAGTTTTCACAATTACAATGAACTCTATTAACATCCACAGCTGAATCATGGCATCCTATCAGTATCTTCTCCATCCTACTTCTCTGGTAGCGTAGTGGTTACGAATCGGGCTGCGAACCGCAAGGTCAGCAGTTTGAAACTACCATCTGTTCCATGGGAGAAAGATGAGGCGTTCTGCTCCCATAAAGATTTACAGCCTCGGAAACCCTGTGCAGGGTCGCTATGAGTCAGAACCGACTCCACAGCGTATAACAACAACTATCAGGAAAGGAGTCATTTGGTGAGAGTTAAAAAGACAAAGCTGGAGAGATCTATGAAATAACTCACTGAGGGTGGTAAGGTCTGGGCAGTGTTTCATTCTGTTGTGCATATGGTCGCTGTGAGTCAGAACCAGGTGGATGGCACTCAACAACAACAACATTAAGGTGACATTGATCTTGTGAAATGAACTGTGGATATATGCATCTAGTCATTTGGCCTGAAGTCGTTTACATAACCTGAGGAATGTTTAGACTTCAGAGGTTTTGTAAAACTTAGCTGTGAGGTCCTGAACCTTTTCAACCACCATCCAAGCTATTTTGGGCAAATGTGTCTGTTCAATCTCTGGGCTTCCTCCTCTTCTACGTCCCTAGGTCCCTCTCCCCCACCCCCAGTATCCTTCAGGAAGCTTTGTCTGGGGGTCTGTGCCACGGTCCTGTCCCTGCCCCTTCAGTTTTCTCATCATCCAAGCTCTTGGAATTACTGATCCTTCCCTCTGTGTCTCCAGTCTCCACATCAGCCTTTCTGTGACTATTTTCTTCTCTGTTTATTTTGCTGTTCGTTCCAAAATTGCTAAAGTCATTCTAAGGGGTTTCATTATTCCTCTGTTGTTGTTGTTTTTCTTTAATAATGAAGGTATTTGGGATTGCACATAACCCTGGCTAGGCCCTTCTCCCTGCACCCTGCTGTTTTGTGTAAGAATTGTTCTTTTTGTCAGGGTTTCTAAGTCGTAATCATTTTCTTTTCATTTCTTTATGACCCAAGAGGTATCAAGGAGTGTACTTTCCTTATTCCCAAGTATCTTAAATTGCTAACTACTTATTTCCAATTTCCTCAGATTATGATCAGAGAATATGGATGGTACAAGTTTATATTATGAACATATTAGGATGTTGTTTTTGTTTTTTCCCTGGCAAGATACTGTTTGTATAAAGTATTCCACAGATCTCACTAAAATGCACATTGCTTTTCAACAGACCTTCATTCTCTCTGAATCTATGACATCAATTTCAATTTCACTGATTGTATTTTTCAAACCCTGAATGCCTATTTAAATATTATCTTTTAGATCTAAGACAGCTGTACAAAAATTTTCTACTTTAACTGTATTTTTCTAAGTCAGATTCTTTTTGCATCTTCAAGTATTTTTTGCTTAATATACTTCTGCATGCAGATATCTATAAAATGTTTCATTAATTAAACCTTTTATATTTGTATAACATGAGTAGTATTCCATGCTGGGGGTGGGGGATAGGGCATGGGAAGACGGGAAGAGAAAAATGAGGCTTTCTGCTCTTTCTGTAAAGATTCATAGCCTCAGAAACCTTATACAGGGTTATTATCAGTTAGTAACTGACTCATTGGTCTACAATAACAACATCCCATGTTTGGCCATTGAACCTTAAATTTCACTTCACTGGGTATTAGTGTTTCCACAAGAGCTGGTACCTCTGGTTTCTCAGTACTTTGAGCTGGGGTCCCGGAGAGGTGGGGTGCCCGGGTGAGACGTAGCGTCCCAGGGAAGTTTAGGCTCTGGGTTATCTCAGTGGGCATAAGCTGCCTGCCCAGACTTGACTAGTCAGTTGTGTTAGCCCCATAGCTCTGGCCACACCAGGACTGTCCCGGAGGATTTTCTAAAATAGCTGCAACCTTCCCGATCACACTGGCTATGAGGAAATGCCTCCCCCCCTCCCCAGCACAACTGCCGTACAAGGCTGTGCTCCAAGGTGTCCCTCCAATGGGGTCTTCCTTGAACAAGGTTTCCAGGGACCCGCAATGGGCCCGAGGTGCAAATTAACCATCAAAGATGACTGCAGGTCCACTGCCCACCGGAGCAGAAGGGGACCCCAGGCCCTATGTATCCTCCACGAGAGCCAGGGACATGGTTGCATCTTTGGGGGCCAATGAACTTCCTGTTTCATCTGGGCTGGACATATCTGTCAGTGTTCGTTCCCTCACACTTAGCTGCCCAGACATTCGTTCTCACCAGACACAGTGCTGCCACAGAGACACTGGCTGGAAGGTTAGAGGTTCAAGTCCCCACAGAAGCGTCTCAGAAGAAAGACCAAGTGATTGACTTATGAAACATCAGACCTGGAAAACCCTGGGGAGGGGTGACGGTGGGGACACCTGGCAGTTCAGGGGACCGTGCTTTACCCACTTCAGTTGAACTGTGTGAAGGGGGGGGAGGAGACAGGGCAGGTGTGCTTGGTGGGGAGGTATGGAAGGAGCAGACCCAGGGGACAGGGTGGGCATTTGACTTCCTTCCCTGATGGGGGAGGGCTATAGACCAAGTCCTAGAGCAGGGTGAGAGGCATTAGGGTGGAGGGATTGGGGTGGACGTGGCCCAGAGGTCCCGGAGGTCCCAGGGGTCTCAGCCATCAGTTCAGGGTGACCGTGCTGAACCAAGCCCAGAACCACCTCTTTCCCCTCCACCGTCTAACCTGCGCACACATCTCCTTCCGTCTCCTAGTTTCTTAGGAGGTCTGGATGTCCCCTCCCTGGCAAAGTTCCAGTGCAGACAGAGACACTGGGAACCAGCTCCAAGGGGCAGGTACTGTGCATAGCCCGTCCTGGCCAGGGCTGGAGCACCAAGATGCTGTCCACGCTGCTGGTGACCAGAACCAGGAGCAGCCTGCTCACAGACTGGGCCAGCTCTGTGCTCCTCCATGCCACCCCATAGAACTTCACCACCCAGTGTGGCTGTACCCCTCTGTCAGTCTGTCCTAGGGAGGTAGCTAGAATATGGCTGTGATGCTGGAAGCTACACCACCGGCATTTCACATGTGAGCAGGGTCACCCATGGTGGACAGGTTTCAGTTCAGCCTCCAGACTAAGACTAGGAAGAAAGATCTGGCAATCTATGTCCCAAATCAGCCAGTGAAGAGCCTGTGGCTCCCACAGAACATGAGCTGGAAGATGAGCCAAGTATACAGTGGCCGCACCCATGGACAGACGGTTATGAAGACGGTGCAGCACCAGACCAGTGTTCACACTGTTGTACATGTGATCCGCACGAGTCAGAGCGGACTCAGTGACCACTGACAACAACTATCCCGAGTGAGTGAGTGGGTGAAAGCATGCATGCATGAAGTCCCTGTCGTCTCAGCAGACCCCGAGCAGTCATCCCACAATGTCAGTGAGGGTAAGGCACCATTCTTAGTGAAGCCACACTCATCTCTCTTTACCTTTTTGCCTCTGTCTCTGGGTACCCTGGGCATCATATGCCAGAGCAGAAAAGAGCTAGCCATCTGAGTGCCCTTCACAATTTTAGATGTCCATTCGCAAAGCATGCCCTAAGGGCCACTCAGAATAAAGTCTTGAACCAGTCTGTCCAGTCCTCTTGGCCGGACCCTCCTCTGAGGAACAGGAAACTGTTTGTTCAGGGACCCAATATTTGAGCACAAACAGAGTTGTTTTAATAATTGATCGATTGGGATAGAAAATATACACGGAGCAAGATGCAAGAGAAATGATGGAATATAAATCAACTGGGTTAATAACATCATGGTGCAGAAGCTGTTCTTGGGCCAGTAGGTTACTGTTTACCAGATGAGAAGTCAGTCACTCTGAACTCCTGAAGTAGGGGCAAGATGTGGTGGCTAAGAGCAGGGAAGAGATGTGGTTGTTATAAGGTGCCATCAAGTCAGTACCGACCCATAGTGACCTTATGCACAGCAGAATGAAACACTGCCCGATCCTGGGCCAACCTCACAATTGTTGCCACGCTTAAACCCATCGATACTGCCACTTTGCCAATCCATCTCACTGAAGGTCTTCCTCTTTTTCTCTGACCCTCCACCTTACCAAACATGATATCCTTCTCTAGCAACTGGTCCCTCCTGACAATATGTCCCAAGTATGAAAGACAAAGTCTGGCCATCCTGGCTTCCAAGGAGCACTCTGGCTTCACTTCCTCCAACACAGATCTATTGGTTCTTTTGGCAGCCCATGGCACTTTCAATAGTCTCCCCCAACACCATAACTCAAATGCATCAATTCCTCTATGGTCTTCCTTTATTCATGGTCCAGCTTTCACATTCATATGAGGTTATTGAAAATACCATGGCTTGGGTCAGGGGCACCTTAGTCCTCAAGCTGACATATTTGCTCTTCAACACTTTAAAAAGGTCTCGTGCAGCAGATTTGCCTAATGCAATACGTCCTTTGATTTCTTGACTGCTGCTTCCACGAGTGTTGGTGGTTGAGCAAAGAAAAATGAAGTCCTTGATAACTCCGATCTTTTCTCCATTGATAAGAGAAGCGATGGGGGTGTTTAATTATAGGGGGAAATACTCAGACAATGAGGGTGGTCCCTGGATTCCACCAAACCAGCCTTGGAATGGGGTCCCCCTCAGTCCCCCAAAAGACAAAACCCAAATCCCACTGCCATCGAGTCAACTCTGACCCATGGAAGGAAACCCTACAGGATAGAGTGGAACTGCCCCATAGCAGTCCCTCAAAGACTGCGGCCAGATCCCAAAGGGCTCATCTGGACATGTAGCTACATCATGCAGCGGCTCAGAACACAGGTGTGCTTACTTGGGGTAAGGCCACTCAAGAGTGTCTGAAAGACTTTTCCTGAGTCCTGTTCAGCGGCTTTGCCTGTTCCACAGCACACACCCTGGATGGGAGTAGCTGTCTGTCTGGAACAGCAGATTTGGAATGGAAGCGGAGCCCTACAATTCACAGAGTGTGTTATTTGTTTCTGAGCTAGCTGACACACTTAAGGAGCCCTGGTGGCACTGTGGGTTAGGTGTGGGGCTGTTAACCACCAGGTCGGCGGTTCAAACCCACTAGCCACTCACTCTTAGGGAGAAAAGTGAGGCTGTCTGTCCAGTAAAGATGGGCAATGTGCAGAGAAACACTGCCCAGGGTCTCCATGACTCAGAATCGACTCGATGGCCACAGGGTTTAGGGTTTGTTTTAGCACAGCGATGATAAGATTTCTTTCTTCCCTCTTCTTTCTTAATTTGGACCCCAGGTGCTCCAAGGTCGTAACTGGTTCTGGTCACAATAATGAAAATACTGGAATTAAAAGATAATGAAATCTCTGTGAACTGTTTGAATTCCCTCCTATCATCACTGGCCCCTGCGTCACCCTCTTTGTTATGGGCATACGTCTGTCTGTCTGTCCGTCCATATGTAAGTATTGTATAATGAATGCCCCTGTCCCCACCAAGAATATTTTTGAGAACTCTCACTTCATCTCTCCTTTTCTAATCCTTAACTTCTCTCCTTCCCACAGACATAGCCAGTATCTTGAATTTTAGGTTCCACATTTCCTTACTTAAAAAAAATAAATAAAAATTATATATATATATATATACTGTTGTGTATTAAATTATGCCAAATATGAGAGGGCTTCAAAAAATTGTGGAAAATATGGAATTAAAAGATACTGGAATTTTCCCAAGAACATTCTGAAGTCCCCTTATGTGTTATAAGCCCTAACCTCTTTACGTAGGGTGATAATCCCATTTGGGAATGGTTTCTGTCATAGGAACCCTGATAGCATAGTGGTTTAAAAGTTGGGCTACCACCGTAAGGTCAGCAGTTCAAACCCACCAGCTTCCTGTTCCCGTAAAGATGTAGAGTCTCAGAAACCCCCTGTAGGCTCGCTGTGAGTCAGAACTGATTTGACGGCACACAGCCACCACCACTATCTCGGTGTGTCTGCAGTCGTTTTCTTGAGATCTAAAAGAGCAAATTAAACAAGGAAGAGAATCAGCAGAGACGGGAAAGAGGGATGAGAAGCCACATGGATGACACCTAGGAGCAGAAGTGCATAAAGAGACAAGGCCCCCCCACCAGAGACCACGGAGACAGCAAGTCTTCCCTAGAGCCAGCCCCTGAATTCAGACTTCAGCCTCCTAAACTGTGAGAAAATAAATGTGTTTGCTAAAGTGACCCTCTTGTTGTATCTCTGTTATAACTGCACTAGAGACTGAAACATGTACTAAGGGACTTCAAAAAGTACACGGAAAATTCCATCGTCTGAAAACCCCAGGTTTCCACAGGCTTTTTGAAGCCTGGTGTGGTGCTGATGGTTAATGCGCCAGACTGCAGAGCCGTTTGAACTGCAAGGTTGGTGGTTCAAGCTCACCAGCTGCTCCTTGGAAACCCTATACAGGGTTGCTATGGGTTGGCACCAACTCAGCAGCACTTAACAACAACAACAACAACCCATTTTGGCTACATCTGCATTCTTGAAGAGTATCAGAAGGTTATCATACTTTCTGAAACCTTTGAGAACTTGCTGTCTTCTAAAACATCAGAGTCAGCTTAAAGTCAAAGCGACAGAAGTTCATTGACAGTGTCTTAAGTCAGTATATATACATATGAGTCCTGGTGTGGGGCTGTGGGTAAATGCACTGGACTGCAAAGTTGACTTAAACTGCAAGGTTGGTGGTTCAAGATGTTCCTTGGAAACCCTATACTAGGTTGCTATGGGTCAGAACTGACTTGATGGCACTTAACAACATAGAGAGAGAGAGAGAGTTTATTATCAAGGAAAGAGCTTATAATCACAGAGCTCCAGGTCCCCAACCGAAGAGAAAGAGACAGTCCCTCCCATGTGTCCATTATATTGGGAGCAAGCCATACACCCAAGGAAGCATCCGTTTAATTGATTGGCTGCTCAGTTGCCTGTATTAGGTTTCATCACCATGGGAATAAGCACATCTCAACTGCTAAACATTTGGAAATCCTGGCCTGGTCCACTTGACACAGAATCCTAACCATTACAGGTCGATAGACCGTCCACCCCAGGAAGACGACCAGATGCCCAGAGTGGAGATGGCCACTTCATGGGATAATGAGAAAAAAAGACATTGTTGTAGAGTTGGAGCAGGAACTAAAGTTCTAAAATCTCCTTTGGCTGATGGACAATCAGGGGCATCAAAGGCAGGCAGTCTGAAAGCAGAGGGTTAGCAGGAATGGGTGGAAACACAAATGTGGATGGAACAGTTGGTGTGAAGTACTTAATTGCAAGAGAACGGGTTCTTGGGTTTGCCACAGGATGGTCATGGAATAGAGGCAGGACATATTGGGTTTGTCACTCTGTGCTCATGGGATAGAGGAAGGACGTGTTCTTGGGTTTGTCACTGTGTGCTCATGGGATAGAAGCAGGACATGTTATCTTGGTAACTGCCTATAAAAATTTCTTCCTCAATCAAGCCTGTTTCAGGGGACCCATGTAAAGATATATCGATAATGTTGTGCATCAAGATCCTTGGGGGTACAAGCTCTCATATCTGGCATATTTGACCATTGAGGGAAGACCCCTGGGAACAAATGGGGATCTATTGCACTTACCAGAGACCCCAGAGAAAAACAATGTCTCTTTTAGGGGCTATGGAAAGGTTGAGGAATGTCCCACTTAAGGGCTGTAACGCCGGTGAAATCATCTGGCCTGTCCCTGCGAAGTCAATCTCAGTTCCAGTCATCATATTGTTGTTAGGTGCTGTTTCTACTCAATAAAGGTCCTGAGGGCTTTACTCCATACAGTGACTCATCACAGTCAACTCTACTTTGAGGAGGCAGCTCTTCCCCAGTCATATTTGGAATGCTTTCCAATTTGAGGAGCCCGTTTGCCAGCACTATATCTCACAGTATTCTGGTGTTCTTCATCATGTTTCAATATTGTGAGCTTAAGATTGCCCTTGTTGTTGTTAAGTGTCGTGGAGTTGGTTTTGACTCATAATGACTCTGCATAGGGTTTCCAAGGAGCAGCTGGTGGGTTTGAACATCTGACCCTGCAATTCAGATTGACATTGTGGTCCAGTGCATTACCCTGCAGCACCATTCCAGGACTCCAAGACCTCCCTTTCCTCCTGCTGTAAGATTCAGTTAGAAGGATGTTCAGTGGCTTAGTACCCACCTCCAGTATGACCAGTTCTTTAAACTGGAAGATCCATCAACAGACCAGTCAGCTTGTTTTTCAGAGACGGAATTGAGACCCCAGGGGGCTCTGACCACCTGGAATCACACAGCTTCTGGCCTTTGTCCTGGCAAATTCTGCTCCAGTCCCCCATGCCCACCCCTAGTCTAACTCGGTTTACTTTAACATAATGCTACGCCTTAGATGGCACTCTGGCAGGCCTTTCAGATCCCAGTGAAATATCAGGAAGCAAAGAGGGGCTACAAGTTTTCCTGCCAGTCCATTTACAAAGGACTGGAATCCATCCTGAAGAAAGCTTGCTCCTGGCAGAAGACCCAAAGAGGGCAGCTTCAGGACTCCGAGGAAGATGGGCGTGCACACCAGTGCCAGGTGCTGGAATAGGGGTGGAGAGGGAATGGGATGGGGAGAGGGGATAGATGGGGAGTGGGGGTGGGGAGTAGCCTGCAGTTTGATGGTCTTCCTGACCTGAGGTCGGCTCCCAGCCCACACGCCCACCTGCTCGCTCTGCAGACCCTGTACCCCAGGAGGGCGGAGCCACCTGGGCCTGCCTCCACCCAAAGACGGAACCAGGGAGGGGTGAGGCAGGAAGGGCGCCAGCTCCCGGGCACCCACTCCTGTCTTCTCCATCTTCAAGTCCGGGGATAGGGGTAGTGATAGGGCTGGGCGGGTCCCTGCTCCGCAGCCCGGCACGGGACACCTGCAAGACCCACGTGTGCGACCTGGGTCAAATCCGCGCCTCTGCAGTCTGAGTGGTCCCCTCCAATTCTGCCACCCCAAGACACCACATATCAGGCACGCTCTGATCATCACGCCTTGCACACGGAGGACCGCGACTTCAAAGCCTGTGACTGGGAGCGCAGCGCCCTCCTGGGCGGCTTGTCGCTGACCCCTGCTGGCCATGTGTATGCAGTACACGCGCGGATTCGGCGAGCTCCCTGGAGGACTGAGAGAGGGCACGCTAAGGATGCGGAGATGGCACACAGGGAAGGATGCGGAAAAGCGCACCCCGGAAAGTCCGGGGCGCAGAGGGTAGTCAGCGGCTGGTAGGACAGGTCTGGGTCTCTATGGGAGGGGATCCTGACAGGTAGGCAGCACCTCCCATTGGAGGGGGCTCATCACCATTTGCAACTTGATGCACCATCTTCACTGAGCTCTTCCAGGTGACAAGGTGTCCACATGCGGTCATTGGGGCTCTGCGTCAGAGCCCAAGAGCTGCCCTGGGCCTGGCGCCCAGTGTTCTCCTATGCCCAGCGCAGCCTTCTGGGATCCACTATAGTTTAGCTGCCTGTTTTCACCTTTTACTCCATCCTTGGCATGGATCCACACAAACACTGACATTGGCCCTCTCAGAGTGGGGAGGGAGGAAGAAGGGAAAGGGACATGCCAAAGGAAAAGGGGTGTTCCAGAAAACCCCAACTTTATTATTAAGGAACGTTTTTATCTTTATCTTCCACATGTAAATTTTATATTCATAGCATGGAATAAACAAGTTTTTGTGTTGTTGTTGCTTTTAATTTGCCCCCATTAGTAGCCCTGGCATGTGAAAGTTGGACAGTAAATAAGGAAGACCATAGAAGAATTGATGCTTTTGAGTTGTGGTGTTGGAGGAGAATATTGAAAGTACCATAGAATCAACAAATCTATGTTGTAAGAAGTGCAGCTAGAGTGCTCCTTAGAAGTCAAGATGGCCAAACTTCATCTCTCATACTTTGGACATATTATCAGGAGGGACCAGTTGCTGGAGAAAGATATCATGTTTGGTAAGATGGAGGGTCTGATAAAAAGAGGAAGACCCCCAATGGGATAGATTGGCCAAGTGGCAGCATCGATGGACTCAAGCGTGGCAACAGTAGTGAGGTTGGCCCAGGATCAGGCTGTGTTTCATTCTGCTGTGCATAGGGTTGCTGAGTCGGTACCAACTCGATGGCACATAACAGCAACAACGACAGTAGCTCTGGCCACCACTCATCTGTCAGTGTGTCATAACTGTGGTGGCTTGTCTGTAGCTGTGATTCGGGAAGCTGTGACACCAGTATTTAAAATACCAGCAGGGTTATCCATGGTGAACAGAATTCAGCAGTTTCCAGATTACCACAGACTAGGAAGAAGGAGACAGACTACTTCCAGATATTTAGTCACTGAAAACCTTACGAATAGCAGTGGAACACTGTCAAATGGCCCAGAATATTGAATACTGCAACATGAGGAAGAGCACCAGAATATTGTCAGACAGAGCCGGAAGATGAACCCTGCAGGTTGGAAGGCACTGGGAATACGACTGGGGAAGAGCTGCCTCCTCAAAGGAGAGTTCTCTGTGATAATACAAGTGGAGCAAAGCCCTCGGGATCTTCATACGCTGATGTGGCACAACTCTAAATAAGGAGAAACAGCAGTAAACATCCATTATTAATCAGAACATGGAATGTACAAAGTATGAATCTAGGAAAATTGGAAATTGTCAAAAATGAAATGGTACACATAAAGATAGATATGTAGGCATTGTTGTTGTTGTTAAGTGTTGTGGAGTCGTTTCCGACTCATAGTGACCCTGCACAGGGTTTCCGAGGCTATAAATCTTTACGGGAGCAGAAAGCCTCATCTTTCTCCCGTGGAACCACTGGTAGTTTCGAACTGCTGACCTTGTGGTTCACAGCCCGATTCATAACCACTACGCTACCAGAGCATTAGTGAGCTGAAATGGACTGGTACTGGCCATTTTGAGTCTGACAATCACATAGTTTACTATGCTGCGAATGACAAATGGAAGAGGAATGGCAATACATTCATCATCAAAAAGAACACTTCAATATCAGTTGTGCAGTACAACGCTGTCTGTGATAGGATAATATCCATACGCCTTACAAGGAAGACCAGTTAATACCACTATTCAAATTTAAGCACCAACCACTAAAGTCAGTGATAATGAAATTGACGAATTCTACCAACTATTTCAGTCTTTGATCAAACATGCAATGAAGATGTATTGACAAGAGAACAAACCAGATGGGCGACCCAGTGGCAGTGCAGTAAGGAGCTCCGTCAGCAACAACGCAGAACACCGGACCAAGCAGGCTCAGGGGATGGTTCCAGAACACTGAACCACATATAAAGGAATGTTTAGAAGGTTGGAAGGCTCACAGCTAGGAGAGTTGTAGCAGAAGGAAGAAATCCAGTGCTCACTAATTCAAGATGCACAGCTGCTCCTGGAGCTGCCATCTTGGGTGAGACCAATCAGAGGAAGGATCAGAGCAGCCATGGACACCTGACAGAACCACGGAGATAAAGGTGTGGACATTCTTTTTCTTTTTGTATCTGTTCATTAGTCTCGCGCTGTCTGCACACCTCCACTCAAGGGGTGCCTAAAGGGGGTGCCTGAGTGAGTGGACACCCTACCCCCACCCCTGGAGAGTTCTACTAAACATGCACACACATCTCCTTGAAATTTAAAGTGACAGATTCCACTTAAAACCAAACTGAGTGCAAAATGGCCACAGCCAGCCCTGAACTGTTTATCACTAGGAAAAAGGCCTGAGCGGGGATTGTGGAGCAGGACAGGAAGACAAAAACGGAAATAAGCTGAAAATTAAATCCGAAATTAGGTCAAAACGATCACAGTGTCATCTTGAAATTTCTGACGAAGAAGAGTGAAAATGAAAGCCCATCTCCTCATCACATTTACCTGGAGGCAATCAGAAACCATAAAAAATACCAAAATACACACATCTAAGTATTAAGGCCACAGCCAATTTCTAAATATGCCCAAGAAACAGAAACAGATGACCATATCAGCACAT
>NW_006408825.1:2752439-2762023 GCF_000296735.1 Chrysochloris asiatica
TGGCTTCAATGGCTGGATGATCAGAACTCAACTAGAAGAAGAAAGGAAATAAAGAGTAACCTGATACAATTTGATGGACTTGACCTTCACCTATGGATGTAGTAGCTCAAAAGCTGGAACAAATCTGTACAGTGAGGATCATTCCCACCCCCTCCATACACAGGGTAGACAGGGATGGGCAACTTGGACATTAGGTACCCAAAATGGTGTTGGGGGGGGAGGTGGTCTGCAAAGGCAAGAAGTGACTGGCTTACAAGAGTGAGCAGAGGGTGTGGAGGAAGGTAGACTCTCCACTGAGTAGTATCCAATCTCTCTGGGCGGGGCTGATGTAAAGGAGATGGGGATAGGTCTCTTGTAGTAAAATAGCGAATAATTGCCATCAGGACTGACTGTGAGGGTTGGAAATGTAAAGGTAGACGTTTTGTAGCAAAAGGAGAGCAGTGATTGACATTTCAGTCTAGGAGCAGAGGTACCTGGGGCCATCAAGGTAGAAGAGCAGAGAGCAGGACCCTACCCAGAGAAGCAGTGACGCCAGAGATGGAGGCAGAGACGATGACGTGGAGATTTGGAGCAGCTGGGGACTCTAGACCCAGAGAAGGAGAGGGGCTCTGTGCTGACGACCAGGGAGCAGGCTTGCAGGGTATACCCTTTGGTTGGGTGATGATGCATGGAGGGGATTGTAACCATGGCAGTGAAACTATATACAATAGGATGAACGTAAAGCTAATGTTCTTCCATGTAAGCTATCACATAATTCACAGTAAAACATTTAAAAAAAAGAAGATGGAAGGAATACACGGAATCACTAACCAAAAAGAAATAGTCATTGTTGAACCATTTCTAGAGGTAGCATATGATCAACAGCCAATGATCCTGAAGGAAGAAGTCCAAAGTGCATTGAAGGCATTGGCAAAGAACAAGGCACCAGGAATTGATGGGATACAAATTGAAATCTTTCAACAAACTGATGTGTCACTGGAGGCACTCAATCTCTGCCAAGAAATTTGGAAGACAGCTATCTGGCCAACTGGCTAGAGGAAATCTGTATTTGTTCTCATCCTTATGCGCGGCTCCGCAGGAGAAAGATGAGGCTTTCTGCTCCTGTAAAGATTTACAACCTCAGAAACCTTATACAGGGTTGTTATGAGTTGGAACCAACTCTACGGCACATAATGACAATGGTGACAGCCATCTTAGATGACGGCCAATGGTGTGGAAGAGAGGTGACCCAACAGAATGCAGAAATCATCAGACAATATCATTAATATCACATTAAAGTAAAATTTTGCTAAAGCTAATTCAAAAATGGCTGCAACTGTGCACTGAAGGAACTGTCAGAGGTTCAAGCTGGTTTCAAACGAGGCCGTGGAACGAGGGATATCTTTGCTGACATCCGATGGATCTTGGTTGAAGCAGAGAATACCAGAAGGATGTTTACCTATGCTTTACTGACTAGGCAAAGGCTTTCGATTGTGTGGATCATGACAAGCTCTGGACAGCGTAGCAGAGAATGAGTATTCCAGAACACTTCATTGTGTTCATGAGGAACCTACACATACATAGACCAAGAGGCAGTTGTTCAAGCAAGACAAGGGAACATCAAGTAGTTTTAAATCAGGATAGGTGTGTGTCAGGCCTGTGTTCCAGTGTGGTACTGTGGGGCTAATGTGCTGGACTCCAAGATCACTTTGAAACGCAAGGCCAGTGGTTCAGGATCACCAACCGCTCCTTGGAAACCGTATACAAGGTTGCTTTGAGTAGGTACTGACTCGAAGGCACTTAACAACAACGTAATTCAAAAAGCTGGATTATATGAAGAAGTATATGGCATTAGGATTGGAGGAAGGTCAGTTAAGACCTAACAATTCAATTAACAGATGATACATTCTTGCTTGTTGAAAGCAAAGAGGATTTAAAATATTTACTGATAAAGATCAAAGACCACAGCCTCCAGTACGGGTTGCACCTCAATGTAAAGAAAACAAAAATCCTCACCACTGGACCAATAAATGACATCAAGGTAAATGGAGAAAGACTGAAGTTGTCAAAGACTTCATTTTGCTCAGATAAACCATCAACACTCATGGAAGCAGCAGTCAAGAAATCCAACGATGTAGTTTTTTACGCAAATCTGCTGCACAAGACCATGCCTTAAAAGTATGCGAGCTGACACCTCGCCATCCTTGGTTCTCAGGAGTACTCTGGTTCTATTTCTCCTAAGACTGATTGCTTTGTTCTTCTTGCAGCCCATAGTGAGGTGTGGTGCTGGTTATGTGCCGTGGAGTTGGTTCTGACTCATAGCCACCTTGTATTGGGTTTCCAAGGCTGTAAATCTTTACGGGAGCAGAAAGCCTCATCTTTCTCCTGCAGAGCGACCGGTGGATTTGAACCGCCACTTACTCATTTCTAAGTTTCCTGCTACAAACGTCTCCTGTACTGCTCTGCCACCGAAGACATGAGACAAGCCGTCACAAGATAACCCCATCCCATCTGATGTGAGTGTGATTTGGTCCAGGTGTCAGCATGAGCTATTGCTGGTACTGCGGACTACCACGGGGGCCGAAAGCGGAACAAAACACTTTGGCTCATTCCATGCATCTCTGACTGCCCGATGCAAAAGTTTTATTCCGGCATAAAAAGAAACCGGTATACCCGTCAGCTGCTGCTGTGAGCACACACATTCTCCTCACAACGCCCTATGGGGCAGCCCCTCTCTGTAGCCTGTGAGCAGACAGACACCCAAAAGTGCTGGGAACTTGCCCGTGCCCATGCTGAGTAACAGAGACCACAGCGGGCATCAGTTGCTGCCTCACCAGTGGCCCTGAATTCAGTGACTTGAAACAGTCATCTCAGCGTCTATAGGGAAGTATGGGTAGTGCTTGGCCTGGTCCCGGTTCGGCTAGGTCTCCTGAGGCTGCTGAGGGCCCTCAGCACCCTGCTTCTCCAACACAGAACCTCATGTCTTCCAAGTGAGGGAGGTGAAAGGTGGGCATGCAGAGCCAACAGCAGACCAGGGACTACTCCCCTTACTTACTGCTGTGAGGTGGGTCCCGAGTCTCAGGGCTCCCCTGTGGACAGTGGTACGTGTCCCGGGACCCGAGTCTCAGGGGCTCCTCTGTGGAGTGTTACATGTCCTGGAAGAAATTTCCTAAGTCTGCACTGCATTTCCCCAGGGCTCGCCCATGCCTCATCCTTTCAGTCCTGTCAGGGTTGGGAGTGATGACCCACACTAGACTCAGACCACTGAAGCAGAGGGTGGTCTAGGGCTGCTGACACAGCACACCTGGTCTTAAGGTGACATCGGTGACTGCTGCCACACGTTCTCTGCCTGCTATGGTGCTGAGCCCCGAGTCTGTGTACACCACCTGGGCCCTGCTGGGCACTGCCGTCCCTGAGGGACATGGTCCTGTTCTCACCCACACGCTCCAAGGCCTACTGTTCACATCCTGACACCTGGCTGCTCTCCCCACCCACAGGCACAGCTGTGTACACAGGCATCTCCACCTCGCTGCCGTGCGGCCCCTCAGTACCTGGCCTTCCTCCCGGGAGGATGCTGGAGGAGTCTCGTGAGGGACTGCTGTACCAACTGCCGCCTTCACCAGCATCTTACTAGCCACAGCGAGCACAGTGCCTTGGTGGTGCAGGGGGTTAAACACTACACAGGTAACCACTAAGGTCGATGGTTCAAGCCTACAGCTACTCCCATAAAGACAGTCTCAGAAGCCCTTCGGGGAAGTTCCACTCCATCCTATAGGGTTGCTCTGAGCGGGTATGTTTTGGCATGCTTTAATTCTAACTTTTCTATCGAGCCAGTAACAAGTATCTTTCTGCTTCCTCAAGAGTAAGAACACGAGTCAAACACAGATACACCTTAGAATTAATAATTTTATTTACCAATACCCAGGAAGGACCCCAAGTCCCACATTAAAAATAAAAGCTGTGAAGCATTCCATTTGGGGAAAGCACATAAAAAACCCTTGTCCTCAGGAACACGGGTCACATGGCCTCACTGGACCCGACTGCAAAAGGCACCGACGTCATCTGAGCCCCATGCCTGACCAGGCCACAGCCTTCGTTAAAGCTCACAGGACGATTTTCCAAGAGTGCATAAGGTTATAGACTCTCTCTATAAATAATACAGGTTTAAAAATACTGGGCTTTATGACCAATACAGCATGATAAAAGGGCTTGACTCATCTGATGTCTTCAGAAGTAAAAGTAAGACTTTACTGGCGAAGGTCTAGGAGCAGCAGCAGACACGGAACTCCAGCACGGCTGAAAGGAACAGGTCTCAGAGCAGCTGGGGCTCCGTGGACTCGCAGTGAGCCAAACGCCGCTCTGCCTGCTCCGTTAGCTTCTGGCTACCAACCGCCTGCCTCCATCCTGGTTGTGGTCCGAGCCACCAGGCACTGCTGCCGCGCTGTCCCTGGGCCCCTCACTGATGCAGCGTGGTAACACCGTCCCTGACCAACCTGCGCTGTCAGGGGGACCCAGCCTCCTCACTGTGGCAGGCCGTCCTCAGCTGCGTCACTGCCCGCTGCCCCCTCTGTACCACCAGCCTCTTCTGGCTGCACCTCAGTCTCTGCTGGCTCAGGGCCAGTGGCACTGTCCTTGGTCAGGATCACCCCTTCTTCCTTCTTCTCGCCCACCACCTCGATGCCCATCATCCTGAGGTAATGCAGCCGCTCATTCTTGGGCACAAAGGTACGGAACGAGGCCTTCCCGCGCCATCCACACATGACAATGGGGCACTGCAGGGTCCCTGGTTTCCTACAAATTAAATGGGCTGCTGTGAGGATTCGATGACCAATGACCCCACACGCCAATGCTCAAGTGTGACTACCACCAGCTCACCAATGCTACAGATGAAAGATGACAAGAAGCCCTGACCTGCATGTTTACTGTGCCAGACAAAATGTGGAACCTCAAGTATGCCAAGTTAAGACCTACACACTGTTCGCTCAGTAAAGGTGCACGTAGTCCGAGCTTATGCTCACGATGCTGCAGGGCTACCTCAGATCTAACTAGTCCAGGACCCTGTAATTCAGACCGTTATACACGATCTGCCTCAGAGTCCCTGCCCACCTCACACAGAGCATCCACCACCCCACTCAGGACGTGTGCTCACCCACACCAAACCCCCCACAGGACACCAGTCCCACACACTAAGTGTCCCAGTGTCCCAGTGTTTGGTCCACCCCACCCAAAATGCATGCTCACTCACTCAGAGTCCGGTTCATACTTCAGGACGATGCTTCCTTTCACTGGAAGAGAAACAGGGTTTGCCAAGCGTCCCATTACGGATGTGACTTATTTGCTGAGCATGTATGGAGGCCCAGCACTGGTTAAATATTTTGAGGAATAAAAACAATCGTCATCCTTGGCCCTGGACAGAGAAGAGGCCTGCTCAACATGAGGCCAGCAGCAAGCAGAAGGCCCAGGGATGCAGTCAGGAGGACCAATCCAAAATTAAACCAGGATTTAAGGTGAGTCTCTGAATTCATTATTAAGCATCTAACTCCAGCTCCGAGAAAAGGCAACACTGAAGTATTGTAAAAAATTGTAACACAGTCATCTGGAATATGGAATTCAAAGAGAACAAAAAGGTTCCTGGTATGGTGCTGTGGGTTAACACGCTAGACAACAAAGCCATTTGAACTGCCAGGTTGGCGGTTCAAGCTCACCAGCTGCTCCTCGGAAACCCTATACAGGATTGCTATGGGTCGGAACTGACTCAACAGCACTTATCAACAATCCTGTCACATACCCTCTATTGTACATCAGGGTTCTTGTCTCACTTTAAACACAAGGAAGACACATGATTACAGAGCTGCAGGCACCGGTCCATAGCGACCCTGTGTACATGGTTTCCTGGGAGGGGCTGGTGGGTTTGACCCACTGACCTTGTGGCTCAGGGCTTTTTCTATAGTGCCACACCAGGACACTTATGTGGCTGGCTTCAGACTGAGCCAGAACCCCGAGCAATCAGTAGAGAAACATAAAGTAGGATGGGGAACTCCTCGGCAAAGGGCCTTCCTCCTCCCAGGGAAGGTTCTGAGGTGGAGGCAGCAGGGCAGGCGAACAGCAGAGCCATGGTCCTCAGGTCAGGCTGGCCAGAGCAGCCAGGCCCACGGATGGACACCAGCCCAGACCCACCCAGGGTACCCAGTACTATCCTGACTCCACCAGGGCCCAGGAAGTAAAACCAAACCAAACAGTGCTGTGGAATCAATCCCGACTCCTGGCCACTCCGGGTATCAGGGTAGAAGCGTGCCCCCGAGGGCTGCCGCCTACTCGGTTTTGGGACACAGCTTGCCAGACCTATCGTCCAAGGCACTTCCGGGTTGGCATTAAGCCCATGCACTGTCTACAGCACAGTGGGACTAGCGGAGAAGTACAGACGCAGACAGACTGCCGCCGAGCCAATTCCAGCTCGTGGTGACTACAGGTGGCCGCAGGGCTTCTGTGGCTGTAATCTAAGCAGAGGACTCCTGGTGTGATGCTCTACAGTAAGCACTAGCCTGCTAACAACAAGGGTGGTGGTTCAAACCCACCAGCCAGCCACTCCTCAGACACACCACAGTGGGCCTCGTATGGGTGGGTCCCAATCAAGTTGACGGCACTTTGTAACCTGTAGGGAAGCCGACTGCCACGGAATGGGACCCATCTTTCCTTGAACTGAGTCGATTCCAACTGCTATCTGAAGTGCTGATCTCACGGTTCAACTAAGTCCTGCAGTCCAGTGTTTATCCTACAGTGCCACACCAGGGCTCCCCAAGTATGCTTTGACCCTTAAGACCGCTAAGGCCCAATCCAGGACGCTTGTACACCTACCTCTACAACCCCGCACCCGCTGCCATCACTGATTCCCACCCATGACACCTCACACAGGAATTGCGATACTGCAAATCGGGCCAGGAGCAGACAGCCTCATCTTGCCCCCAAAGCGGACAGTGGGTTTGAGATGCTGACCTTGTGGATAGCAGGCCCAGCACCTAACCCACATCACCACTAGGGCTCCTCTGTACACCAATTTTATAGATGTGGCTTGACTCATAGTGACCCCAGTTTCATAGGAGCAGCTGGTGGGTTTGAACCATCAACCTTGTGGTTCACCGTGCAGGTCTATCACAGGAAAGTAACACTGTACTGAGACACACGACAGAGAAAAGCAACCCCCAACGCTTACCCATGTCCTTGGCTTGGCTGTACGTCTCACTGCTCAGTTTTCTGAAAAACGGGTTTCCCTGGGTTAACAGGGTTTTCACGTCCTCCATGGACACCGTGACGATCCTCGACTTGATAAATGGGTACAGCGTGTAGATTCCCTGTGGAGAAGGGGCCAGCACGCCACAGTCACCCAGCGCCAGGCGCTGCACCCCGGGCCAGACAGGAAGGCCCTCCAACAGACGGGGAACTGGGGACCAGCACACAGCCCCCCGTTCTAGTGCCCACGTCCCGACTAAGGTGGGGGCGCAGTGGGGGCCGTGTCCTGCTCCAGTCTAAGGGTTCCTACACCTGTAACGTGGGAATGGCCTAGTCCTACCTCCTGGGCGAGCCGGAAGGCGCAGTCCAACTCCTCGCTGCCGTTGCTGCGACAAAGCACTTTGATGCCCGTGTTGATGACCTTCATCTTCTCGCTGTTGTTCAGCAGCACGTTCCGGAGCTCCTTGGACACCATGTACAGTTGCCTCTTCTTCCCCTCCGTCGTGCGTGTCAGCAAGTTCTGCTTGGGGAACGAGGAGTCCAGGGCGTAAAACTTCCTGCAGACAAGACAGCGCCGTCGTCTGCACGTGCCACCTCAGACTGCGGGGGTCCTGGTTGCCCCCAGACTCCAGACCACTGACACTGGGGGGGGTCGGAGTGCATCACCATGACCACGCCCTCGCCACCCAGCCTCACCTGAAGCCTCCTGTGCTGATCCCACCTCTGGGACCCCACACCATTCCCAAGACTCCTTACTGGGGATGTCCACAGATATATGTCACCAGTAAAGGGACAGACAGACCAGACCTCAGAATTCTACCTGTGGAATGCCTCCCCAGCCCCCTGGCCCCACTTCCTCTGCGTCCATAGGCCCACCTCAGGGATGACCTGGCTGGGGGCAGCTGACGGCCTACACCAAGGGAGGGGCTGCACCTAGCCAGAGAGCGCCCACTAATCCCAGAAGGAAGCCCGGTTACCAACAGCCGGGGCACGCTTCAACTGCCCGTCGCATCTTTAAGAGGAGCGTGGAAAGGCTGAGTTAACGCTTACTGGATCGGTGGGAACAATGGGTCGTCTTCAGGAATGAACACAAACGGGTCTTCCTTAAATCCAAACAACTTCATTTTCTTTGAAGGAGGAGGGCTAGAATAGGAAGAAAAATCCCAGCCGGGGCATGTTTCAAACTCCAAAAGCACCTGCTCCACTCAGTCCTCAGCCCAATCTGGCCAGAGGGGCAGGACGGGGACACGGTCACTCTGAGGAGCCAGGGGGACCCCACACGCCCAGTCCTTACCCGCACACGCCATCCCTCTTTTTGCCATCGTTCTCCACATCCTCCATTCCGGGGACTACGCCGGCGTCGCCCACTTCACTGGGTGGTTTGCTGTCCACCTCAGAGGGTTGCCCAGCTTTCCCACCACTGGGGTCTGTGGGGCTGGATGGCATAGCTCCTCTGGTCTCCGCAGATCTACCCGGCAGCTGTAACAGGGACACAGTCACTACATTAACACAGCAACCGAGACAAAGAGGCACCCAGCCTAGCCGACCGTGCTGAGCTCTGCGTGCCTACATCAGCAGGCAAGTGAACGACCTCAGCTCAGAAGCGAAGATGGATCACCTGACACACACGTGCTGTAAGAGGCCACACGGGGCTTGTTTCACTGCAAGCAAGCGTGAGAATGCCTACTGGGGCCCACTCTGTGAGGTAAGCACACACACTCCCCAACACGGGGCAGGAGGGGAGAGACAGCGACGTAAGGCAGCCTGTGCACATGGCCGTGTGTCTGGAAACTTGAGGCGCAGCCACCACCGGCACAGGAAGAGAGGAGACACTGAAATCAGTCTTGAGAAGGAGAGCCAAGTACGAACACGAGTGAAAAATCTCACCAGTGTCCGGTATGATGGGGCACAGATGGGTTTCCACAGAGGCTGGGGCCTGCAAGCCCGTCCAATGCCCTCTTGTGTGTCCAGACTCAAGTCTGTGTCTGCCCTGCACTGGTCAGAATGAGCATGACAGAACCACCCCGTTATCCATGTGATGTTGGGTGACACGCATTTCTAGCAGACAGGACAACTGGCCAACAGACTCTGCAGATCCCGAGGGCTAGGGAGTTTGTCACACTGTGGTGGCTTTGTGAGCTGCTATGATTCTGAGGGCTCTGCCACCAGTATTTAAAATAACCAGCAGGGTCACCCATGGTGGACAGGTTTCAGATGAGCTTATAGACGAACACAGACAAGGGAGAAAGAGTGACGAACTACTTCCAAATCTTCAGTCTCTGAGAACCTTACGAATAGCAGAGAAACACTGTCAGATATAGTGCCAGAAAATGAGCCCTCAGGTCGGAAGATACTCAAAATGCGACTGGGGAAGAGCT
>NW_006408825.1:2762593-2801625 GCF_000296735.1 Chrysochloris asiatica
CGAACCTTAAGGTCAGCGGTTTGAAACTACCAGTCACTCCGCGGGAGAAAGATGAGGCTTTCTACTCCCGTAAAGATTTACACCCTTGGAAACCCTGTATAGGGTCGCTATGGGTCGGACCCGACTCGATGGCACTTAACAACAACAACAATACACAAGGACCTCGCCAGATGGAACACACAGAAATCAAATCGACTACATCTGTGGAAAGAGATGATGGAAAAGCTCCGTATCATCAGTGAAAACAAGGCCAGGGGCAGACTGTGGAACAGACCATCAATTACTGATATGCAAATTCAAACTGAAAGCTGAAGAAAACGAAAACAAGTCCACGAGAGCTAAAATAACTGCAAGTCAAGGCTTGAAATTTTTCTTTAGTTCCCTCAGTTTGAGAAATGCTGAGCATGTTCTTCCCTTTTGGTTTTCCTACTCCAGGTCTTTGCACCTTTCATTATAATATTCGACTTTATCTTCTTGAGCTGCACCTTTGAAATGTTCTGTTCAGCTCTTGTACCTCCTCACTTCTTCCATTTGCTTTAGCATCTCTACGCTGGAGAGCAAGCTTCAGAGTCTCTTTCAAATTCCATTTTGGTCTTTTCCTTCTTTCTAGTCTTCTAGACCTTTTGCTCTCTTTTGTATGATATTCTTGATGTCATCCCATAACTCTTCTGGTCTTTGGTCTTTAGTGTCTAATGCCTTAAATCTCTTCTTCGGATGATCTCTCAATTCGGGTGGAATATGTTCAAGGTTTGACCCCTTGGTTCATTAAATATATCCTTTAAAATTAACATCACTTTGAAACTGAACAATGCTTGCAGGCCACACTCGATTTCTGCTGCTCTCCAGTTGCACAGGATTGTTACTGTTGTTGTTAAGTGCTGTTGAGTCGATTCTGCCTCATAGCGACCCTGTATAGGGTTTCCAAGGAGCAGCTGATGAGATTCCCTGGGCCACTAACCAAAAGGTTAGTGGTTCAAACACACCCAAAGAAACCTCAGAAGTAAGGCCTGGCGACCTCCTTCAGCACGACCAAGGCTGTGAAAACCAACACCACACACGGGGTCACAAGTCAGAAACAACCCAACAGTAACCAGCGTTTCAGCGCTGCAAGGTGTCCAGACTCAAAGGGATCTATTTTATAAACCGATGCAAATCCCGGGGACGGTGACTCCTGAGGCCACCAGAGCCCAGTGTCTACCTGAGACTGGACATTCAACAGCATGCACCCAATAGCAAGCAGCTCCCCAGAGCTGCGGCGACACCTGAGCAACATTTCTCCAGAAGTCCAGTTGTCCGGCTGGTTTCCACACTCGGGTCCAGAGAATGCTGTGCCTTGCTCGTGCAGTGCTGGCGGAAAGCAAGCCCAGGGTAGACCCCACCACTGTAGTGTTCACCATCAGGAGCAAGCCCCTAGCTCACGGTTCAGCAGAGCCTGCGCATCTTACCTGCCCATCCCCCACCCCACAGCCAAAAAGTCCTAGAGCCCGTTCTTGTCCACTGTGACCCAATGATTTGGGTACAAGATTCAGAAGGGGCACGTCTTTCACACACTGCCTCTCCACATGTCTCACGTGTGCAAGACTGCTCCACCTTCTGGAAAATCCCCAAATCCCCAATTCTGGCAAACAATCTTTCAGGCCCAAACGCCTCATTATTTCCGGCTTACGGTTTATGGGAAGCTGATGTGTCCGACCGCATTAGCTGGAGGGAGCTTACCTTTGGCTGACGTCTGTTCCACGGCATGGAGGATTTCTTGACCAGCACAGCCACGAAGAAGCCCCCAGTGTTCTGGTGGTGGGGCAGTATTCTAAGGCTGGAGGGAGGGGAACAAAGCTCTCTACAGCGAACCCACGTTGCAGTCTTCCAGTCTTGGGAAGCAAACAACAGACGCGGCAGGAGACAGAAGTGTCTCCACCCCAGTCTAAGTATGCCACACCCAGACTTCACCCAGGCACGCTGGGCCCTCAACAGCTGCAGCCTCCACATGTCAAATAATGCCCCACCTGAGACACAGGTACTGTACAAGTGCAGCCTTCCCACCGGAGAAGCCCCAACCGCCCCAGCTTACCACCGGTGCAGGTTCAGGGCCTGCAACTTCTCTGGGTCCTTTGGCGGGAACATGGTGGGACGGATCTGGGTGTGTTTGCTCTGCAGAACCTCGTCCCAATCAGCAAACCACTGTCCGTCCCTTGTCATGACCTGTGACACCGAAGTAGGGACCACAGGTCAGCTGTATGACCACCAGAGAAGCACAGGGCAGGCGGGGGCGTGTGCCCAGCTGACACGAGAACCCACCTCTTCAGAGAGACGGAGACTCTCCACGGACGGGGCGGGAGTATTCCCACCTGACACGAGAACCCACCTCTCCATAGAACTGGGAGATTATTAAGATGCAAAGAGAAAGCTGAGGCAATTTGTGACAAACCAAAATTCCCACGCTCTGCTACAGGCTGACAGCATCCGTTCATTCAAAAGCAGCAGCGCAACCACGCTATAAAAATGCACCTTCCACACTGGTTTTTTTCTTAAAACAAACCTCTCCTTCTTTCTCTCTGAAAACTGAAGAGTGGCTTGTCTCCTACCGAAAACTAAGCATAAATACCTGGCAGGGCGCAAAGAAAGCGCTCAACATCACTAAGAATATAAGGACAGGATCCAGCACTGGGCCACAAGGACACTTTGATCCATAAGGTCGGTGGTTCAAACGCACTAGCTGTGTCGCTACGAGTGAGAACTGACAGGCTGGCACTGAACAGCCACCAGCAGCACTTGTGGGAGCCGGGGACAGATGGGGCAGTTGACGCCGTGAAGCCCTACAGCTTCAGACACCCACGTGGGCAGCTCTACTGTGGCCTGTTGGGATCCTATGAGTGGGAACCGAGCCGACAAGGCGGGTTTGATTTTCTGGTTTATACTTGCAGGGAAGGAACAAATCAAGCCGGTTTCTAGATGCAGAATTGTAGCAGGAAAACGTTTCCATTTGCAGAAAGAAATATTACTAACGCACCCCCTCCCACCCCCGTCATCAGGACAACCACATGACCAAATATGCATTTACGCAAGCCGTCCCACGTGAACGCTTTGAAATTGTAACGAAGGGACATGAACTATGAAGATGTTTTTGGATCAAAACCCCCAGGGAGAGCCAGTCACCTTCCAGTGTGAGAGGCCAGGCATCCACTTCAATCCTGGCAGCTCAGAGGACACATCCGCCAGCTCCAGGGCACCTGGGAGCCAGAGAACAAAGCAAAGACCACAGTTAAAGGAAACTGCACTGTGTACGTGGTAACTGCACAGAGAGTCTAGCCACATGCAACGCCAGGGAACTCAGAAGAGAACAGTGAGTGGGCTGGCATGAGGGATCATGGTGGGAACGGACTAAAGCTGGATTCTGAACGTGTGTACAACTCAGTCAGTTTAATAAAAATCATTAATCCTTCCGAAAGGGGCCCAGGACCAGGCTTGGGACTCTGCGAAGGGGTGGCTGAAGCATCATCCATGCAGGACCCAGTGCCTGTCCACTGCCTTGTGGCCATGACTACAGGCTTCGACATCACACGTTTATTTCCAGCACCAGTGAGAAGATTTAAAATGATCTGTGTACCACTGTAAACATGGTTTAGGCCCAAGGAAGTTTTCTAGAATCCTCCCTCAGGATGCCACCAGTTCTACTTTCAAAGTCACGGAATAGAGGGCTGAGATGGGTTTCATGAGGAGCATCTCGTGGGAGGGGCTGTGGCTACCCACGGCCATGCCTACCTTCGCTCTTCTCCAGAAGGGACGCTATGACAGCTTCGTCCTCAACAGGGTTCAACGAGCAGGTCGAGTACACCATCCGCCCGCCTTCAGCCAGCTGCTCAGCACCCCTCGTTGCGATGCGCAGCTGCAGGCTGGGGAGCAGACAGGGCATACGCTTGGGGAACACGTCGCCCACAGACTTAGGATAAAACAGAGAAACCCCGAGGCAAAGGGAACAACTCCTACCAAGATCAAACCTTGTCGGGTTTCTAAGGCAAGGCATACAGGAAGGCCTGGCGGCGCACATGGTTACAGTCTCAACTACTAAGTGAAAGAAAGGTTGGTGGCTGGGACCCACTCAGCAACCTCACCAAGAAGGCACAGGGGATCTACTTCCGTAAAAAGGGTGCCCAAGAAACCCCACGGGACAGCCCCACTTGGCAGCCTGCTCGGTGGTAACTCAGAGAGGAAGCTTCCTGCTAATAACACTGTTGCTGACAGGTGTCGAGTCCTTCCAACTCAGAGCAGCCCCACGTAGAACAGAACGAAACACTGCCTGGTTCTAAGATCCTCACACCCACTGTGTGGTTGAGCCCGCTGCTGTGGCCACTGGGGTAGCAGTAATAACAGTTAACAGCAGCGTCTCATGTTTTGACTGTCCGGGATTTCATTAAACGGATCATGAAAAGAAAGGTCTTCACACCTATACAAGGATGTGATTTTTCTACGGACACTCATTTCTCTTTGTAGCGTGTATTCCTACCTGCTTCAGAAAATCGCACGTTTTACTAAGATAAGGATCGGACCCTTCCTGCTGGCGCTACTGATGATGCCAGCCCTCAATACACATCAGACTGCCCACAAGCTGCATTTAAAGATGGATAACCCAAAACACGAAGAAACCCACTGCCATCAAATGAATTTCCACTCACAGTGCCCCTGAACTGCTGATCTGTGGTTACCAATCCAGTGTCCGTCCTAGAGCGCCACGCTGCCGTAGCTGCTAAGAGCCACTGAGTATGTTCCACTCAGAGCGACGCTGTACCACCCACAGTGCAGTTCAAAGCCACCTTGTGGGTCGAGTGCTTATCCTATGTGGCCTCAGCAGGACTCCTACCCAAACCTCTTCCAGCAAGTTGATTCCATGTCACAGACCCTAAAGAAGAGTGGACCGGGTCCACAGACTTCTGTGGCACTAGATCTTTCCAGAAGCAGACTGTCTCATCTTTCTCCCACGGATGGGTAACGTTCACTGAGAAACGTGTGGAAAATCTCAGCTGTTCAAAACAGACGCCAAACTCCCCCTGCCCGGGACACAACCGGAAGGCCCAGGCCAGCAACAGTCAGTACTGGAGATGAGAGATTGTCTTTTATGTCTGGACTTTAATAAAGAACTAACCAAAGCATGGACTCCTGGTGTAGTACCGTAGGACCAGCACTGACTGTGAACCACAAGTCGGCAGTTCAAACCCACCAGCTTCTCCTCAGGAACCCTATACAGAGTCGCCTACAGCACTTAACCACCACCAAAACGTATTTCTAAGAAGACAGCAAAATGTTCAGCACAACGACACCTCAGTAAGGAGGACCCAGACTGGGGACAGAGCAGTCAGTAACAGGAGCCATCCTGGTGGGACCACGGCTCTGCACTTGGTTCCCCACACCGAGGCTGAACCACAGGAGAGAGACCTAGCGATGATGGGCTTATATAAAAGCCCAGCCTCTGGAAACCCTGAGGGGCAGCTCTCTGCCACACAGTGTCTCCAGGAGTCACAGAGAAACGGGTTGGAAATGTAGAAGAATGCCTTTACAGTTCATAAAAGGGGCTTTAAAAACAACTTGTGGTACGTGACAGGAGAGCACTCTTCCACGGTGGGGAGGAGCCTGGGGCGTGGTGCTCAGCTGTGCTCGACAATGAAGCCTCCTCCTTCACTAGGACTGCCGAGCACCAGACGCTCACTTACCCATGCAGCTGCAGGCTGTTTGACGTGGTCCACTTCTTCCAAACGTCAATGTTTTTCCTCATGGTGCCGTCTCCACTACAGAGAAGGAAGTTAGAGAGCTTAAACCTGGCATGTGACAAAACACAACAGGCACGTCGCATTCCACCCATCACGTGAAAAAACCACCTCAGTCCGGGACACGACAACCACTGGGCTTTGTAACGACACTTTCAATTTCATGTCCAGGTACACCATAGCTCTCAACAGGAATCCACGTGAACACTGGAAATACTAATGTACTTCAGGGGGCAAAAATACCACTGCACTAATGTGCACACCTGTGGGCCCGGGGCCTGCTGCTGGGAAGCTCGTCGGTCAACAGAAACACCTGAACCCGACGCACATGTTCAGTCCCAACACGTGATCTGCAGCAAGTTCCTCTAACACTGCCTTAGAGTCTTCGCCCAACTTCTCCAACGCATCTCAGCGACATGCATCTCGGCGACATGCATCTCAGAGACACGTTACAGCGCTTCTGTTTTCCGGGTCAAACCCTCCATCTCTCTGTCTCGGTGTGAGCCCTGTCATGATGTCGAAGTGCTCGCTGCAGAGCTGCACAGCCCCTGATGACGTGGCAACAAGGAGGGAACCGTCCCAGCAGAATCAAGGCCGACTTCCCGACGACCGACTGGCGTATACACCAACACCAATCCTATTGTCAGCAACTCCTTTACAACTCAGTGACCCAAGAGGACACGGTTTCTGAGGCTGTCATCTGATGGGTTCTGGTTGGCAGCTAACAGGGACCCTCTGGTCTGGGTGGTGGTGGCTGAAAATAATTCCAGCATTCTGAGGGATTCCTCAGTCTGTGACTGGCGTGCGGTCGCTTCACTCCCATTGTATAAGAATTACGTTATGATTCAGACCCAGATAAAAATCATAACATTACAATCAAGAAAAATAGAATTTCCTTTTATGACCTATTTTGATTTTGCTGTCAGAGGAAATCCTGCAGACTGTCTTAAAATTCAGTCACGTGTTTCTTACTCACACCAACTGCACGTTTCAAAGCAGGACCTGCCTCTAGCGGTTCATGGGCAACTTACCTACTAAGCAAAACAGGTAACAGCAAAAGTGATGAAAAAACAGAAATCAACGGCTTCAGAAGGGTCATGTAGTTTTCTGCTAAATGACCCCACCTAGCTGTGGCGCTGTGGGATAACGTGTCAGACAGCAAAGTTGTTTGAACTGCAAGGTTGGTAGTTCAGGCTCACCAGCTGCTCCTTGAAAACCCTATACAGGGTCGCTATGGGTCAGAATCGACCTGAGGGCAATTAACAACAAAGTCTAACTCCTGGCATGGAGCTGGAGAATCAGCACTGGACTGTAAGCCACAAGGTCAGTGGTTCAAACCCACCAGCTGCTCCTCAGAAACCCTACACAGCGTCGCTAAGACTCTGGACCAACTGAGTGGAACTTCAACACCACGTCTAGCTTTGGTCCCTGGGGAGGGACACACTGTCTGTGCTCGACCGTTCCCCTGAGGGCTGGCGGCTCGCACCCACCCGGCAGCACCGTGAATACCAGGCCTGGCAATATGTTTGTGTCAAGACGTCCACCAGGAAACCATACAGAACAGTTCTGCTCTGTCCCTTCAAGCAGCAGCAACAGCTTGCTGGGAAGACCTACTGGGACCAGGGAGCACTGCAGAACACAGGCTGTCCACACTCGTCAGAGTACAATGTGGGCCTCAGAGAGTTCCTGGGAAAAGCCCATGAACTCTAATCCCCTATTTCCACAGCGGGAAAGTTGGGCGTGTGTCACAATGGGCCACGATTCATTCTCCTGACCTCGGGCTGTTTCCCACACCCTCCGGGGATCCCCCTCACTGCACCCAGCCTCTGCCCTGTCCTCTGTCACCGTGTCTGTCTGGCAGTCTATACGCTCATGTCTTAGGGGGTCAGGCTCATGGGCTTCTCCACCACGCCCGCTCCTCTCACCAACACTACGCTACAGGACACATGTCCACCTGGATATGCCCCCCCGGTGTCCCTAGGGACTGGACACACACCTGCAGGGCACGTCGCAGAGGATACGGTCATAGAAGAGCACCTGCTTGCACCCACCCACGTCCATCTGCAGCCGGGGGATGCTGGATGCGTCGTGGTTGACCACCATGATACACGGACTGCTCAGCCTCTTGGCCTGATGGACGAGCAGGTAGCAGCGCTTGTTGTCCACGTCATTGGCAATGACAAATCCCTCTGCAAGGTGAAACTATAATGTCAGAGAGGCGACCGGTGGGGGCACTTGGTGGGATAAAGGGCTGCCAGGTCGCCTAGTGAGAGCAGTGAGCCGACACTAACACCCCAAGATTGAGGGGCTGCAAGTGCAGGAGCACCCCAACAAGGAGCTCAGTGGCACTTCAGGGGCACCTGCAATTCCACCACCTCCGAGACCCACTGGATTTAGTCATTCTGAATGCTCCATCATCCGAGCAGGGTTTCCACCCAGTTCTTCCTGGTTCCATCGTAAGTGACAAAGCGAACTGGGAAAGTAACAAGTTGGAGTCCCAAATCCCTGAGAAAACAAGGGCAGCATGCATGTGGTACAGCAGCCAAGACTTGTGACAGGCAGAGTCAGAAACAATAGTGCCCAGCTCACAGGTGGACTCTGCTGCCCTGACCGTGTGCACACAGCACTGTCTTGGCAACAACCAGTGTCCCATGCCAGGGCTTTAACCCGCCCCTCTCCTGTTTTTGGGTATCCTTGTGACAGATTTTTACAAATCTGGGCGGCACACATGGTCTGTTCCACTACCCAGAAGGTGGCTGGTAAAAGCCACCAGAGACACTGCTAAAGCAAGGCCTGGCAAGCTGCTTCCGGAAGGCCACAGCCATGAAACCGCTCCTGTGCAACACAGCTCTACCTACAGACACACAGCGCGGCACCGTGGCACTGCTTTGGTTTTATGTTCCATTGACTGTGCCCCAAAGCGTCTCGTCCATTACTAATACCTCTTAACCACGACAGCACAGCCGAGGGCAGACTCCTGGCTTTGGCAGCTGCTCTCCAGGGGCCTCTGAGCTGGGCCCTGGGAGAAGCACCACAAGGAAGGTGCTCAGTGGGTGCCCCTCTTCTCCTCACCCTTCAGTGCCTGTCACGACCGCCTCAAGTTACCGTCAGAGAGCAAGGTATGTGCGAGCTAATGGATCTGCAGTGAACGGCTTCACACTGCTACAGAGCAACCAGAGTTCCGCTTCTAGGTGTGGCTGGCACCTGTCTCTCCTTCCTACAGAATCAAAGCCTCCTGCCCCACTCACCAGCCCTGACAGGGAAGGAGGGCCCGTCAGCAAGGGTAGGGCAGTGAATTAGTTGCCATGACCCACCCAGTCACAGTCTTTGGCTAGAATAAATGGATCAACATCCAGTCATTTCAAGAAGCAGCACATGATCAAGAACCCATGGTCCTGAAGAATGCAGACGTCCCAGCTGCACGGAAAGCACTATCAGAAAACCAGGCTCCCGACTTGTAAAACTTACTGATGAAGACCAAGACTACATTCCTCAGTACAGACTGCACTTCCAGGTCAAGCAAAGAAAAAGCCATTCACTTGGACCAATAAGTAACTTCATGATAAAAGGAGAAAAGAACTGAAGTTGTCAACGACTTCATTTTGCTCAGATCAACCCTCAACACTCTCGGAAGCAGCAGTCAAGAAATCAAATGATGGATTGCATTGGGCAGATCTGCTACACAAGACCTCTTTAAAGAGTTCAAGAGCCAAGATGTCAGTTTGAGGACTAATGTGTGCCTGAAAAAGCCACAGCATTTTCAATAACCTCATGTCCATGTGAAAGTCAACAGAGAATGAAGAAGACTGTAGAAGAATCGAAGCATTTGAACTACAGTGTTGGAGAAGAATATTGAAAGTACCATGGACTGCTAAAAAACCAAACAGATGTGTGTTGGAAGAAGTACAGCCAGAGTGCTCCTTAGAAGCCAGGATGGCCAGACTTCATCTCTCATACTTCGGACCTATTATTAGGAGGGACCGGTCCCAGGAGAAGAACATCATGCTTGGCAAAGTAGGGGATCAGCAACAAAAACAGGAAAACCCTCAACAGGATGGATGGACACGGTGGCAGCAGCGGAGGCCTCAGATACAACAATTGTGAGGATGGTGTGTGAGCCGGCAGTGTTCTGCACTGTTATGCGTGGGGCACCGCCTCGCGGGCACCTAACAACTTCCATCAAGTCCAAGAAACTCCCAGGATACGGGTGTGACTATCCAAATCTGAGGGGCTTGTGGCCCACCCAGGGTACTGCATAGTTTGCAAAAAATATAAGTGGCACATCGCACCCTTGTGGGGATGGGACTTTGCTCTTATGGTGTATGGACTGTAATGGGGGCTTGATCAATCATTCTGTCATCCAGCCATTTCAGAGACAAAGAGGGGACGTCACGACTGAAAATAGAATTGCCCGGAGTGGAGCATGGCCTTGGAACCCAATCCATGCACAGAACCGCCAGGATTCAGGAGGCAGAGTCCGGAAACAGCAGAGTCGTGAGAGGCAGCCTCACACTCTCCACACACAGCGAGCAGATGGCCACTGCGGAGTGACCCAACCCTGCAGCCAGGAAAGCCACCCCCCAACCACAGGCCTGCAGAGATGACACAGACCAGACCACAGCCCACCTGGAAAAGGGGTGTCCATGTCCGCGTGCAGCATCTCAATGAGCTGAGTGGTCTTCGATCCAGGCGCTGCACACATATCCAGGATCTGTGGACGAAGCAGGGAGATGCTGGGTCTCTACTCAGAGGAAGCAGCATGCCACATGGATCAGAAAACCACCACACGCGTCTGACTCAGCCAGGATCTGGAGTGGCGGCCCCAGGTCTAAATGCATCTCTCAGCACACACAACCCTCGTGCTGGTTACTGGGCTGCGCTTTGCTGTGCTCACACACAGTACAGGGCCATATCATTGGCTGTTACAGACAGACAGACAGGGCCGTACCACTGGCTGTTACAGACAGACAGACAGACAGGGCTGTGCCGCTGACTGTTACAGATAGACAGGGCCGTACCCCTGGCTGTTACAGACAGACAGGGCCGTACCGATGGCTGTTACAGACAGACAGACAGGGCCGTACCGCTGGCTGTTACAGACAGAGCCGTACTGCTTGTTATAAACAGACAGAGGTTTGCTGCGGCCCTGCATCCAGGAAGTTTCTTGGCCCCGTTTTTTCAATAGCGTGGGTTCTGGTCACACATAAGGCTTCACACCTTTTCACCGTGTCCCGCACACCTCAGATGACAGCACAGTGCCACCAACACTCTATACGTACCAAGAAACCAAAAACCCTGCGTGACTCGCTTTAGCTCAATGTTCACCTTACTGTGGTGGTCTGCTCCAAGGTACGCCCCTCGGCGGAATCGACAGCATGGTCGAGATAGTGCTTAAAAGCAGTTGGGGTGTGAAACTCCCCTAAAATCACACTGACAGGGGTACGGTGTCTCTGAGAGCAGTTCTGGGCCCCAAGAGGGCAGTAAGCACAGAGAGGAACAAGTGGAGACATTCATCACAGGGACCACTCGGGGTCACACAGCAGCCCCCCCCCGGTTTCCCTACGCTCCTCTCGAGTGTATGGTGAGACGAGTCCGGTGGGGGGAGTGCTGTCACTGCAGCGTACGGCACGGTCTCGCATGCTCGGGCCTGGGATCTCAAACTGACCCAGCCCAGCCCTCACCACACACTCACACACACTGCAGTCAAGATTCACCAACACAAGACCTACTGCTGGCCCACAGCAGGCCCTCCCAGGGGCAGGCCTACTCTGTCCGGGGGCGCTGCTGTCTGACAGAATCCCCTCCAGGGCAGCAGCGTGCAGAGGAAACATAAGAAGAATCCTAGTAAGCTGGAGGTTTCACCAGCACACAACAAGCAGGCCCAGGGCTGCCATCACCCTGTCTGGGGCTGTACGCCGACGGCTCTTCACCACCCCCCACCCCATACCTTATGATGCGGTTGGACCTGAAGCAGCAGGGGTGGAATCATGCTAACAGCTTCCTGACGGCTGATGTTTCCCTTAGGAGAAAAGAAAGGATCCGCAATCATGTGAAAACCAGAGCACTACAATGTTGGTCATTACAGCAAAGGAAATGGAAAACGGGACCATAAACTCATATACAGGTGAAAACGAGCCATTTGTCTACACTGGCGGTTAGAATGGGTGCTATCTAGAGGCTGAGGGGCAGGGGAGGCAGGGGCTTCGACTCCTGGCCGCTGCACTTTGTGAGCGGCCACCACCCATCTGTGGCAGCGGGCAGCGTGTGGTGTGGTGTGATGCTGAGCGGGTTTCAGCGGGGCCGCTAAGCTAAGGAGGAAATCAAACAATGAAAGCGCTGTGGTCACCAGAGTCCTGTCTGCAGGACGGGCAGTGTGTCCCTCTGTTGTTCACAGGCCACGGTGAGTTGGGGACCCACCCTGACCGTCCAAATATCAGAACTCCTGGGGCAATAGAGACGGATCCCGACTCTCCAGGGGACACACAGGCACGAGCTCACCCTACCCAACACGTCCCAGTAATTAGAACTCTGAGAAGACAAATGCATCTAAAAGCCATCTACTCACAGATTCCGTCTCGCTGACCAGAAATTGGTGAAACTTCTCCAACTGTGGAGACTTCCGCAAGATTTTCCGACTTAAATTCGTGTGCCATGCCAATTCTTCAGGATACCTGGCCAAAGAGAGCAAAAGAAGTGTACACCACACCCATTTCAGTCAGCTACATGTGCCCACAGCGAGCCGTGTACCTCTTCCCATCCAGACAGCCTGTGGGGCAGCCCCTGGGGCACAGGAATCCCCAGCGGGGTTACATGAGACACGTGTGTGTGACTACAGGAGATCCATGATGCAAGGCTGTACCACAGTAGTAAGTGGGTAAGAGGGAGGTGGGCATGATGTTACATCACAAGTGCCATATGGTCACAACACAACACAACACAACAGCTGGCCACAAAGCCCCGATGACGGAGAGCTAAGAGTCCGAGGGTTCCTGTGCTAGTCACTCCACATTGAGGTCTGCAGACGCAGGAACCACGGACACGGCAGTGTAGCTAAGACACACAGAGCAGGTACCACAGCACGGGCCCAGCGGCAGGGCTGACCGAGCCATGGGATTTTCAGTCGCCTCTAACACAGGTGACAGCTGGACAGTGAATAAGGGTGACGGACAAACGGATGCATTTGAGTCATGGTGTTGGAGGAGAATACTCCAAGTACCATGGGCTGCCAGAACAACCAAGAGATCTGCGATGGAAGAAGTGCAGCCAGAGTGCTGCTTAGAAGCCAGAATGGTCACTCGTCTCTCATACTTCAGACATGTTCTCAAGAGGGCCCAGTCCCTGGAGAAGGACAGCCAGCTTGGTACAGTGGAGGGTCAGCAAAGGAGACCCCCCATGAGATAGACCGGCACAGTGGCGGCACCAATGAGCTGAAGCTTAACAGCACTGTGAGCAGGGCGCACGACCGGGCAGGGTCTGGTTCTGTTGGGCAGAGTTGCTGAGTCAGAACCGACCTGAAGACACCTAACACCACCACCAGCAAGTGGGATCCCGGCCCCTCTGAGGAGGGTACAGTCACTACAATCAGAAGCCCTGAAGGGGAGGATGCACGAGGCGTAGAGAGGACAGTGACGTGCTGGTGTCCTAAACAGCTATCAGACCCCCACCCCCCCACACACACACACACCCCCGGCCCTGAAGCCCCCAAGCTCTTGATATCCAACTGCCCAGAGTTTCTAAAAAACAATGTACTTAGCAGGCAGGAAACAGGCTTGTAAAATGTGCCCTTTGGACATTTGAATGAATATATATATATATATTCTGCTTTGTATGTGTCCGTCCAATATTTCTGCTTGTTCATCTGTGAAAACTCAGCTGTAAAACGGAAGCCACATACAGGGAGGAAGGGAGGGGAATCACTGGGATGGAGCCAAACTTATGATTGGTTGAAAGGAAAGCTGGTGATCTTGTCTGTTTACCTTCATTCAAATCACAGTATAAAGTTAAAAAAGAAAAAGAAAACCAACACCATGTATTTAGAAGCCAGGATGGCCAGAGTTTGTCCCTCATGCTTTGGACATGTTGTCAGAAGGGACCAGTCCCTGGAGAAGGGCATCGTGCTTGCTAACGTGGAGGGTCGTAAAAAACTAGAAGACCCCCAAAGGGATGAGCTGACACAGTGGCAGCAGCAACCGTGAGGTTGGCACAGGAAGGGCATAAGGTGGGTGAGTCAGCACCAACTGGACAGCACCTAACACCAACCTGTACTAGGCCGACCGTTACTCCTCCCGACCAGAAGGTGGCGCCTGTGTGCATCTGCTGAGGAAGGCCGGGCTGTGCCCACTGGCCAGCAGAGAGCAGGCCAGTTAATAACATTAATAATCACACCCAAGCATGGCACTCGTTAACTTAAGGCCAGTGAGCGCCCGCAGGACAGTGATGTGCACACGTGCCACACTGTACTCGATGTGAGAGCAACGAGAAGGCTATGGTCCCGCCCGTGTGGGAGACAGAACACAGCTGAGTGCTCTGCCACAGTGACTGATGTCTGACAGAGCAGACTCGGCCCCATCACACCTTCAGGCTGCTTAGGCCTGGAAACCCTTAGGAGCAGTCCTACTCTGTTCCACAAGGTGACTCGGAGTCAGAACTGACTCAATGGCAGGGTCTGATTTTTTAGTACATATGAGGGGACTTCCATTATCTGTCAATTCCACTATCTTTTGGGAGCTTTGAAAGTTCATGGGAAAATGGAATTGATCACGGAACTCTCCCGCATAACTTCTGAAGCCCCATGGATGTGATGAGTATTTCTGGAGTCCTGCTCCACTGTGCGGGGTACAGAATGCTGGTGTCTATGTCCCTCCTGGATGTGCAACCTGCCTTCAAAGCCACACTAACAGAAGCCAGACGGGCACATTCTCACTGGACACGAGACATGGCAGGAACTGAGCCTAGCTTTAGCTGTTTACGGTGCACCTGCCATCACACTGCGGTCCAGAGCAGATGGCTGTGCTCAGGGGCAGCGCAGTCACACAGGTACCACCACAGGCAGACGCTTTGGACGGGAGGGTGTGTCTCCACAGGCTTCCCCCACACGTTCCCCACAGCACCTACTCTGACCGCGGAGAGGCACTGGAACTCCGACTGCGGAAGCCATCAGACGTGGGGAAACATACATACTTACAACCCTTCGGATCACCAAGGACAGGCATGGACCCACGGCTAATACAAAGCGTGTTGCTTACAATAGTCTAGGGACAAGTTCATCTTTTTTGAGCCAACGTATTTTACGCGACACAGGATTATCTTAAAGAACTAGATTTAAAAAAGAGTCTTCTTAAAAAAAGGTCTAGTTTGAAAATTTGTCATGACTTCTGAGGATTAATCAAAAACACCACCAGGTCAACTTTGTAACTCAAAACTGTTAAGAAAACAAAGGGAAAAACCCAAATCTCTGAAACTCACAGTATCTGTGATAAATTACCACCTTTATTCCAAACCAAAAAGCACATACTCACCCAAACCCCGTGCTTTGGGACTGATTCCGACTCTCAGAAACCCTAGAAGACACAGCGAGCAGCTTCCGGGGGTTTCCCGAGACTGTGAATCTTTACACGAACAGACTGCCTCATCTTTCCCACGAGGAGCAGCTAGCTGGTGGGTCTCAACTGCCGACCTTCCGGTTAGCAGGCCAACGCTTAACCCAGATAATAAGAAAGCATGTTCCTAACAATGCCCTCTCTGGGCTCAGGTTTTAAGGGACTTTAGGGTGGCTCTGTACAATGCCGAGCATATGAGGAAAGCGGCCTCGCAGTATGTAGCACAACCCCTAGGAAATGTGCCTACAGTCAGAACACCGCTACCAGAGCCATTTCTGGATCTGGCAGGTCGACATTGGGAGAATGCAAATACAGCCACAAGTCCAGGTAAGTTTCTGCTCTACCTGCTTTCTGAGAGAGTAGATTTGTGAAGATCGATCACAGTGGACAAATTCAAATTTAACGGTACAAGTTTTGTAAGAAAAAGGGAGAGTAGTTAATCTTAAAGTCCAGAAACAGAGGACCCTAGGACCACCAAGGGAGAAGAGCACAAGTGGGATATGGGACCCCATCCAGACAAGTAGCGACATCAGAGATGGAGGCAGAGATGGGGACATGGAGAGAGGGAGCAGCTGAGGACTCTAGATTCATGGAAAGAGAAGGACTGAGAGGTGGCGGCCAGGAGGCAGGCTTGCAGAATGTACCCTTTGTTTGTTTAAATTATTATATATTTGAGTATTTTTGTGTACATCCCCACACCTACACCCCACAAAAATAGAGGGAATAGAAGCAAATAATGTTGAAAGATGATGCACGAAGGAGACTATAATCATTGCAATGAAACGCAACATGATAGGATGAGTGTAAAACCGATGTTCTCCCACATAAGCTATCGCTCAATTCACAAAAAAAACTTTAAAAAAAAAGAAAAAAACAATTCAAGTTTGAGGGGATCACTGCTTATGAAATAAAGCTGCCAAGCAACTGTCACTGAAAAGGAAAAGTCCATGAGGAGCACAAATCCAACAAGGTTGGGCTCCCACCCTTCGGGATGGTGTCTGGGAAATTACAGCAAGAAAAACAGGCAGGCAGTGACTGGTTGTCAGTACAGCAATTCAAGTTCATTCCTCAACTGAAGACAAGCTGCGCGACTTTCCAACAATTGGGGGCTGCCTTGTCAAGTACTCACAGGAAGCTCAGCCAACCAGAAGAAGCAGCTGAAGTCTGTGAGAAGAGCGGACCACACCGAAGCTGGAACTACACCATAACCCAGAGGCTCCAAGGCCAGAAGGGGCTCAAAACAGGGCGATGACTGCGAGCATGGTGCCCAGGGTCGCTGAGTCAGAACCCACTCAATTGCCTAGCAACAACAGTGACTGCAGATGGCAGAATCCAGTAGTGGGGCTCACTGACACCACCCAGAGGGTTCCCCACCATCACAGTGATGTGCTTGGTGAACAGCGCAAGTCTACTCCTAGGCTCCTGGCACAGGGGGGCAGGCAGGGAGCCAGATGGTCAGGCTTAAAGCTGACTTCTCAGCTCTTCCCCTCTGGACCCAAGCTGGACAGTGACGCTGGGAACATTCACAAGGACAGCTTCCAACCTCAGCTGCCTAGTGGGGACCGTGCCTACCCAGCACCCATAACCCCAAATACGTCTTCACACCAACTGTGAGCAGGAACACACTGCCCAGAGACTGTGCCAACCCAGAGTCAATGCCCCTAGCCACATCTTCATACTGTTCCCAGACAGATCAACACTGCTGCGGGCTGCCCAAGGTCACGCTGGCAGCTGCCCTTCAACTGGCCTCGTTCACAGACTTGCAAAGCCACAGGTCATGCCAGGGCCACGCTGGTGACACTGCACAGAAATGAGCCATGTGGTAAGACTGCAGGTGCACTCTCAAACCTCAGGGACACAACCTGACAAGCCCTCTGTCTGTCCTGTGCCCCGCCCCAAGAGGACACTGACAGGCCCCTCTTGCTGGCCTGCATTCTCTGAAGCCAACATCACGGGTCCTCCCTGGCACCAATGAAGTCCCCCCACTGACCGGCCCTCAACACCAGAGCTAGACCAGCCACACACAGAAAAGGACCAAAGCTTCTAGTCTGACCAAGATCTCAGGCACCAAGGGAAAGCCGGCAGGAATGCAAGACACCCACGCTTTTGACTTGCTGGCTACAAATTCATGGATTCAGCAATTTCTCAGCTATGGTGTTGGAAGACACTCAAAATACTGCTGGGGAAGAGCTGTCTCCATCCTCAACGACGTGCTGGTGGGGCACAACTCAAAATGAGGAGAACCAGCTGTACACATCCATTCATAATCAGAACACAAAACGTCCAAAGGATGAATCTCAGAAAAGTGAAAGTTGCCAAAAACGGAATGAAATGCATGAAGATCAATACCCTAGACAGTGAGCTGAAATGACTGGAATCAGCCATTTTCAACTGGACAATGACTCTGCTGGGGACAACAACTTGAAGAGAAACAGTGTCTCATTCATCATCGTGATCAGATAAAAAGCCCTTTCAAGGCCAATCTTGAATTAATTGGATGTACAATGCTTTCTGTAGTGGTAACTTACAGGTTGGGGTTTGGACCTCTGAGCCACCCCATGGCAGAATGAGGTGGTGGCCTGTTTCCATAAAGCTGACACCCTTAGTACCCTATGGGGTAGCCCTGCCCAACAGGGTCACTGAGTCAGAATCAACTCAGCGGTAGTGGGTTTGCTTTGGGAGTTGGACTCATCCAATCGGATGGCCCACAATAACTGCAGAGAACACAAACTCCCATCACGGTGGAAACTCCGGGCCTTGGAGGGCATCTCTCCAGACCTGAGGACAATGGTCAGTTTCTTTTGGTAAAGTTCATTGTAAACCCCAGCCCTGAGGAGGAGAAGCTGTTGTGGTCACCAGGTCTGTCTGCCAAGGCACCCTGGTGTGGCGCGAAACCAAGTTTCCGGCTAATACAGCAGGGTTTAGGACTTGACGCTGCCCGGCGCCTCCTCGGTGCCCTCTGAAGACTGCCTCAAAAAGTACAACACTGTGCACCTGAATATTCAGAGCCTTAAAATCGCTGACAATGGCTGTTGAATTCGGCCATTTACAGCAACTGTTAAAAATAGTTTTTTTTTTCCTCTTGTGGGACCTTCGATGTCTTAGTCAGTAATGAGATGCATGAGACGATGACAGGTGGGTTAATAATTTGGTGGTAAAAAACATGAAGCACTAGGCTGCTAACTAAAAGTTTAGGAGTTCAGGTCCAGCTGGAGGTACCTCAGGGAAACAGAGGCCTAAGGGGCTTACGGTGACCAACCAGCCACAGAAAACTCAACTGAACACAGTCTTCTCTGTCACTGATGGGGTCGCCATGAGCTGGAGGCAACTCAAGGGTAACTGGGGTTTGAAGTTTCTGGAATGACCCAGGGATCTGGGACTCTAGTCTGTCCCTAGACAAGATGATGGTCTTAGCTCGCTGAGAACTGATGGGGAAGAGACAAGCAGGTGATGGGCAGCCAGTAGATGGCGTGCCTGAGAGTGCAGATGGTACAGGGGAAATGCTGGAGCAAGCGGAGAGATGGCAGTTGAGTCTGAGTCTGGGTCTGGTTACGAGGTGTCCGTTTCCTGAAGGTAGACAAGCCACTTTGCCACAGTTCTGACAGACATGAGCAAACAAGGGCTTTCAGACGTGATAACGCCAAGGAAGGATAGGGGCTGGGTTTCTGGAGAACAATCAATTTCAACAAAAAGGGTTGCAAATCCCATAACAAAACTATGACAACCAACCTTGTGTTGGGGATAAACCTGAGGCTGTTCGGACAGGATGAATACTCAGGCCAATTCTTCTGTGTGGGCAGTGACAGCAGAATCATGAAACTCAGAGGTGGGCAAGGCACCAAGGCACCAAGGCTAGCAAGCACTAATTTACCTACCAGCTCAGGGGCTGTGGGACTTCAACCTTCTGCCCATCTACCTCCAGGTTCTCCAGCTCTTTGAAGTACTTGGTCTTTAAGCAGTGGAGAATCTCTTTTGCATGACTATTAAAAAAAAAACAAGCAATTGTCAGACAGGTCTGAAAAATCAGCATAATACAAGGTCTCTTTTTTTAAAGAAATGCTTTAAGCATTTTTATAACGTAAACCAAGCTAGCAGTCCAGAGTTTGGCTTTCTACTGCTTCCCTCTAAGATGAAAATATGTAGGAGCTTTGAGAAGTTTGTGGAAAAAACAGAAAAGATATTAGACTTTTCCCAAGGACTTTTTTGAAGGCCCCTAGTTTTTCCTCACTCATTACTAAATGCCATAAATATCATGTGGGTCCCAAGTAAAAACACAGGAAAGGGAGGAGGAAAACTGTGGTTCCAGCTGTCACAGGTTTCATTGTACCTACCACGTCATGTCACTTGCAAATCACTTCTTTTTAGTGAGGAAACGCAGAAGTTTGAATAGAAATTGCTGTTGTTGGCGACCTCTAGTGAATTCTGATTCATGCCAACCCCAGGTGACAAAGTGGAGTGCCCATGGGGTTTTCTAGGTTGCATGAGTCCTGGTGTGACACTGGATTGCTAACCACAAGGTTGGGGGTTCAAAGCCACCTGCCAACCCTCATAAACCAACCTAGCATTCTGTAGTCTGTCTTTCTACTAGATGGCACTTAACCACAACCACCACGACCTCCGCCTTTATGGAAGTATCCCACCCAGCCTTTCTCCCAGGACCCGAGCTGGGTAGGTTAGAACTGCCAACCTTCCGGTTAGCAGACAAGAGCTTCACGGCTAATTCCCATATGGTCTCAGGGCCAGGAAATCCCAGGTTGGGCTTCCAGCATGCGCTCAAAGCTCAGTTATTCTCAGTTCCCACGAGAGCGCCCCCGGTGGGGTTCCCAGTCAGTGCACCGTGTGGGCGGTCACCACCCGCGTGTTAGTGGATGCAGCTGTCAGCGGAGCTTCCAGACTGAGAAAGACTAGGAAGAAAGGCTTGGAGACACACTTCGGAAGGGGCGGCCACGAGAGGCACACAAACGTCCAATCACCCGTGAACGTGGAACTCGTACAGGGCTGGGCAGTGTTAGCTCTCGGATCGAATCCGGGCGCACTTAGCAAGACCCCCACCTTTTGTAGCCGGTGATCCTCAGGGTGGCCGGGAGGGGCTCCCGCAACGCCCCCATAAACTGCTCCCACTCGCCCTCGGGCACGATTTTGAGCTCCTGGTAGTAGCGTTCGAACAGCTTGTTCTCCTTCACGATCTCGGGGTAGCCGCCTTCCCAGCCCTGAGGAAAGACAGTCACGTCACTCCCAGACCAGAGGTCCAGCCCGCCATCCCCCAGGCTCCCGCGCCACCCGCCGGAGCCTACCGCGGCGCTGCGCTTCCGGCCACTACCGGTCGCGTCTTCCCCGCCTTCGGGCCGCTGCTGCTGCTGCAGCCTCCGGCCCCGCGCCCGCCGTCCCATAGCGGTCCACGCCGCCCGCAGCGCCCGCGCCACGCCGAGCCCACACTGCACGCTACGCCCAGCCCGAGTTCCAGCCCGCGCCACGCCGAGTCCACGCCAAGACCGCGCCGCCGACTTCCGGGACGGCCGAGGACCCGCGCGACAGGCCCGGGTTTATCCACAGCCTGCCGGGACCGAAGGACACCGGCTAATCGCGCTGCGACCCGGATTCCCGGGACACGCTCAGCCCAGGGGGGCGGAGGTAAGCTGTGCATCAAGCAGTCCCGAAAACTGTCTGCGCGCGAAATGGAGTGGTTTCACTCGTTGGCTCAGGCAGCGCTGCGGACAGCCTGGTTAAGACGCCTGCGCATAGCTGCGAGGGGGGGCAGAGCTTCGGTGATTTGAGCGATAGGCCCTGCCCCCATTGCCGAAGCACCGCCCTCCACTCTGAGGTACCGCCCCCGAGTCCGCGCTTGTCTGGGAGCTCAAAAGCCCCGCTACTATCCGAAGCACTGCCCACGACCTCACGGACCGCCCACTGTCATATAGGCTCCGCCCCCAACCGATGAACCGCCCCTGAGATCTCTTTTTTTTTTTTAATGTTTTATTGTGAATTATGTGATAGTTTACATGGGAGAACATTAGTTTTACATTCATCCTATCATATATCGTTTTATTGGCATGGTTACAATCCCCTCCATGCATCATCACCCAACCAAAGGGCATACACTACAAGCCTGCCCCGAGCCCCCATCGTAAGCACACAGCTCCTCTCCCTCTCTATAGTCCCCAGCTGCACCATCTCTCCACATCATCGTCACTGCCTCCATCTCAGGCATCACTGCTTCTCCCTTGATGGTCCTAGGCTGAAAAGTTAATCACTCCTCACAGTTCTCTTGCTACCCCGACCGGGTCCCTTCATCCCTTCTCTTGCTCCTGAGGCCCCGCCTCTGAATCCCGAGACCCCGCCCACAGCCCCTGTCAGTCTGGCCCAGTACCTTGCCCAACTGGCGGCACCGACCGTGGGGGCGGAGCTGAGAGGCGTGGTCCGCCCCCCGCGCCGGGGAGGGCCCGCCCCACTGCACGTGGCCGGCGCCCGCGGGGACCGCGCCTCCTCCCAGCCACCTATATGAACGGTCGTGCGGCATGACCCGCGTCCCCAAGCCATGGAGCACAGCGAGCTGCGGCTGCTGGACACGCTGGCGGCCCTACTGGGCGCTCTCGCCTGCTTCTTTTTCCTGGTGCTGCAGCGCTTCGGCACGACGTATGGCCGCTACTGGTCGCCGCGCTTAGGCTGGTGGCTGCCGGCTCGGCCCGCCTGGGCGCTGCAGGAATTACCCTCGCTGGCTCTGCCGCTGCTGGAGTGTACCCGCGCCGGGGGCCGCCTGCACCACCTGCCCAACGCCCTGCTGCTGGCCATGTTCCTCGTCCACTACGCGCACCGGTAACGGCCGCCCGTGCCCCGGTCCCCGCCCCTGAGATCCGGCTCAGTGCCGCACACCCTTCACCCTGAGACTGGGTCCCGAAAACAGGTTCCCGAAACCCAGCCCCAGTCCTAGAGATCCGGTCCACCCCGATCCTCTCCTCGCGCCCTGGCCCCGAGCCTCTGTCCCTGCCCCAAGACCCCGCCAACCTGATCTCCGCGCCCCTGCACCTGAGGTTGCGCCCGCCGATGCGCAACTGGCCCCGCACCCCGACTCTATGGACCCGGCGATCCCACACCACGGCTCCGCACCCCTGTGTCTGGCACCCACACCGAACACTTCACCCACTGACCCCCACCAATTCCAAACCCATCCCTGCGCCGCGATTCGCGCTCCTGTTCCCAGCCTCCCCTCTCTTCCTGGGAGTCCTCTGGCACCTTCTTCACAGCCCCTCGTCCTCTCCCTCCCTAGGTGCCCCGGCTCTCTCCACACTGGTCCTCGGTTCCCCAGCCCCAAAGCTGCCGCCTCCCATCCCTGAGCCCGTGGTCTCCCCACTCACCAGCGAGTCCCCTACCCCCCTGTCCTCTCTGAGCCTGTGTGTCCCACTCCTGCTTTTCCTCCCCACCTCCCCCCATGTAGCCTCTGGTGCAGGGGATGGGGTAGAAAAAAGAAGTCGGAATTCAGAGAGTTAGAAAGGACGGTGATGGCTGCCTAGTGTGCCTTCCATGCATAGCCGCCCACCCGAGACATCAGAACTGTCCCCCAGAGGCTTTCCAGGGCTGCAAGCAGAACGCCAGACCTTTCCTCCTACGGAACGGGGTTGGAACCACACTTAGTATAGCAGCCCAGCACTTAACCATTGAGCCACCAGGGATCCTCGAGAAAGAACCAAAATATAATAGTAAAAGAAAAAAGGTCTTGTTTTATTGTTGTTTTTGTAAATCCAAATTGTTACCCTTATAACCCTCCTAGACCTTGTTCTGTGGGACCAAGGCTGAGTTTTCCTAGGGTTTTAAAGCTCACAGCTGTGTCCCAGAAGGCTTCATTCAGATGAATGACCCTCAGCACTTATAGTTTTGCTGTGGGCGAAGTTGTTTTATCTTAACCTGGGCATCCTGTTGTGACTTGAAAACTTGGTTTGGAAACTGGGTAGCTAATTTGCTAATTCACTTTGGACTTTCATCACACATTAGGCATGGATGTGCCAATTTCGTGTGTGCACAGGATGGTTTGGGGAGGCAGCTTAAAACACTGATGTAAGTTCAACAGGTGACGTCTACATGTGTCTGTGTTTCCAGGAAGGTTTTGGAACATGGCTGTGTCTGAGGTGTTAGGTCTTCAACTAAGGGGGTGGCTAGAGAAGAGGGGGACCTCTCATTCCTTCCTGGGACCCCTGGCCCCACCCTCTGCTCTTGCACAGAAAAAAAACAATATGGCATGGGAACAAATTTTACCATCAAAACTGCAAGCCTGTCATTCAGACTCTACAGAGTTGGCTAGTGGGCGAGAAAATTCTGTGTTTCCTGGAAGTTGGGTGGGTTGCTTAACCTCTCTGGATGTGGGTGGTACCTTGTAATAGGAAGACTATGTGTGTGAGTGTGTGTGTAGGTGTGTAGTCTGACAGTCCAATGGGGAGAAGGCTCCGCAAGGCCAGGTTTTGTGTTCCCCCTCCCTGAGCAGTGCATGGGACCGGGTGTGAGTACTCAGCTGGCTCAGCCTGCTTCTCCCCACCACATACACACCTATGCGTGAATTACTTACTCCGTGTGCTTTTTACACGGGACAAACTCAGCAAACGCACCTAACTCAGCCTCAGCTGGAGAAGCATATACCTTTAGCCTCTCCGTATGCCAAAGCCTCTGTCTGTCTGTCTGTCCCTCTAGTAGGCTGAAAAAAGCAAGCTCTGGAACCACTGTCAGATGCTATCCCAGCCCCAACCTGGGACCTCACTGGAGTTCCTAAGTCGCCCTGCCCCACGCTTTCCATAGAGGAAAACTGGCAGAGAGCTGGCACTGCCTTGCATAAATGTAACGCCCCCACAAGATGTTCGAAAGCCAGATAACTGACTTTTGAAGGGGGTGTGTCTGCGTCCACTCACTGTGTGCCTTGTGCGCACACCTGCCTGGCGTGCCTGTAAGCACTTCTAGAGACACGGGCTGCTGGGAACCTAGGGCCACTCTTCAGAGTTTTGTTTCAAACCCTTGAGCACACACTTTTCAACCTAAGACATTCAGGCGAATGATCTTTCAATTTAGCTGCTCAGGGCTCCTGTTCAGGGGCACTCCTAGGGCCCTGGTGGGGGATGTAGGGGTAGGTGGGGGGATGGGGAGGTAGACAAGAACCAGTGAGCCTAGAGCCATAAATCAAAACCAACCCAATGGCCATGGAGGCCTGGAAACAGTTTTCTTAGAAGTTTCAGAGTCAGGCCTTGTTTATTAAGCTGCTGGATTCTGAATGTTAGATTTAGAAGTTGTGGTGTGGGGATCTTTGTGACAGGGGAGGTGTAGGGGGTGTGGCCATGCCAGGTGACACTGTCAGAGGGGTGACTGTGGATGACATTTTTGTGGGGAGCGACTGCAGCTCGGAGGTGTGAGACCCATTCTGTGTGATCTGTGGCCAGAGGCTCCAGCCCCGGGTGCCCTGCTCTGAGCCTGTCAAGCAGGAAAGACACATTTTCCGTTCTACCCAAGCAACTAATTTATTAAACGGTCATCCGACCTAAGTCAGCAAGCGAGCCGTCTGCAGCCAAGAGAGTGGCCAGTGCTTTTGTGTGGGCCAGCAGAGACTCCTGCCAGCTGTGCTGGAAACGAGCTAGGTACCAGGTGTCCCCAGAGGCCTTGCTGGACTTTGGGGCCTTTGGAGGAGTTCCTAGCAGTGTGGGGACAATGAAGATAGGACAGTCCACTGGAGGCGGGGTGCCAGAAGTAGTGGGTTTGCTCCCTACAGTGGGAAAGGGTGTGTTTCTGACTTCACTCAGCAAACAGGCCGGACACATGCCGAACTGGTTATGGAGAACTGAGAGAAGACAGTTGTGTACAGAAACCGTCCCTGAAGAGCTGGCTAGTGGGTCAGACCTGGCAGGGACGGGGCCTTTCAGGGAGAGACTGAGTCCTCTCTAGCTGCATGCCCCCCACAAACAGTGGAGAAGGTGCGGGTGCGGTACGGGGCTGGTTACACCTTCTCCATTCCTGACTGGACCCACTGCTGCCTATCCACTGCCCTCATGGGACCCAAGGCCCAGGAACTCATTTCTCTCTTTTCCAAGCCTTCTCCCACCGCCCTGCTGGACACCTGGACATCCAGAGCTGGCATTGGTTACCATGGCAAGCCCTGTAGATAGCCTCCTCACTGTATCGCTCGCTGACACACACACACACAACTAAACTGTGGTCTGGAGTTGGCACCGGCTTGTGGCAGGTCTCACGTTTGACAGAACGCCCCATAGAGTTTTCTAGGTTGTCAGAAGGTTATAAGCAGAGAGACAGGCATTTCAGCCTTGGTGCTGCCAGGTGGATTGGAACTGCCAACTTTTTGGTTAGCTTAAATGCAAACCAGATGCACCACCTCCCTGGGACCCTTTGGCCTCTGTGACCACCTGTTCCATCTCTCCATGTAGTCCATTCCTTCTGAGGACCCTGCCCCCCATGTGTGTTCTCAGCTAGCTTTCAAGGGGATCCTTGGAGCCCTAACCTTCCCCCTAGCCTTGCATTCCACCTCCTCCTTCCAGGCCGGTAAGGCTGTAATGTGACCTGAATCCCAGTTCTCAGCTGGGTTAGTTCACTCCGGACTGCTCTCCTGTCCGCCCTGCCTTACTTCCCCACACCTGTGCAGCCCACACTCAACCCTCCCAGTCACCCGCCCTGGGGACTGCCCTCTAGACTTCTCATCCATCTCTGATCCATCCCCATGGCCCCATCTTAAGGGCGTCTGCCCCTCACCACCTCCAGGCTGCTGTGATCCAGGAAAACTAGCCCAGGACGACCAGGCACAGGGGGGTCTGTCTGTGCATCTCAGGAACGAACTGAACTTGTTCCCAGAGATACACAATGTGAGAAATCGGAATTTTCACTGCGACTCTGAGTTTACCTTAAAACAAAAATGTGCGGACCTTAAGGTATGGCCGGCCAGGCAACCGAGGGAAAGAGAAGCCAGAGGAGCTAATCCTTTTCCCTAGCAGAGCTGGAAAGTGCTCAGGGGGACCAGCGATCAGAAAAAGGTCACCAAGGCATCAAAATCAACAGTCGTTCTCCGTTTAAACATTTTTAAATGAGCAATTGCATGATGCCCTCTTCTCTGTGCCCCCCCATCCCATAATGCCCTCTTTTCCACCAATGAAGTGGATTCTGACTCTTAGCAGGACAGTCACGTCTTTCACAAGACCCAGTGATGGGTTTGAACTGTCAGTCTTACAGTTAGTAGTCCAGCGCAGCTCCTTGTCGTTGGTAAGTACCATGGAGGCAGTTCTGACTTATAGTGACCCTGAATAGGGTTCCAAGGAGCTGCTAGTGGGTTTGAACTGACCTTGAGGTGTCTAGTGCTACACCAGGACTCCAGTGCGTACCTTAATCCATCCCAAACCACTGCTGGTGGGTACATTCTGATTCACAGCCCCCCTAAAGGACAGAGTGGAATTGTTCCATGGGGTTAGGGATTTTTTTCTTTTGGAAACAGACTGCCTCATCTTTCTCAGAGTGGCCAGTGGGTTTGAACTGCTGACCTTGCATTTAGCAGCCCAATACTTATCCCATAGTGCCAAGCCAGGTATTTTATTGTTCCCAAACTTGGGGGCACAACATTGGAATTCCTGCGGGAGGCATTTGTTTGTAAGAGTTGTCTAAAAGCAAGTTGGCATTTCTGTTAAAGTTAAAGCAGAGGGTTTTATTCAAGGAACTCTCAGACTGCATTTTGTGAGGACCCACCAGAGTACTCTACTGAGAGGAAATTTCCCCCCAAGTGTAAGGACGGAAAATCCAGCAGTTACAGGGGAAAAGTTCCGATTGGCTGAAATGTATAGGACACACTATACAGGGTCACTATGAGTGGAAACCGGTTCCATGGCACTTAACAACAGATAATCCCAGAACAAATGAATCTGTCTTCGGAGGATTATGACAAGAAAGCTCCTTAGAAGCCAGGATAGGGAGACTTGGTCTCTCCCACTTTAGAAATGTTATCAGCAGGGATCAGTCCCTGGAGAAGGACATCACACTAGGTAATGTGGATGGCAAGTGAAAAAGAGAGAGACCCCCAACCCAATGGACTGCTGCCGTGGCACCAGCAATGATGTCTCAAGTGTGAGTACAATTATGAGGATGTCCCAGGACAGGGAGCCGCTGGAGTCAGAACCAACTGGACAGCACCTAACAACTGCAGTTAGTGGTCAGTACCAGGATCCCGGAAGCACTGAGTCCGTTCAAATCTCAATAATCTGGGTATTTAGGGGGCTAGTCTGACAGGCTGCTTTTCCTGGGAGCAGGCTGTGAGAGGTATGCTGGCCAGCTGACTTATCAAAACTCAGTTCAGAGTCAACAGTAAAAACGGAATCTGGCCTGCGTCTGGGGCAGAAACCTTGCCTTATGCCAACCAGCCAGTTCTTGGGAGCTGCTTCAGTATCCAGTCAAACCTGCATGCCAACTCGTTGGAAGAAAGCTTTACAGTCTCAGAAACCCTATGGGGTAGTTCTGCTCGGACTTATGGGATTCCTAAGAGTCAACATTGGCTGGACACAGTGGGGAGAAATACAAGACTTCAGAAAGTTGGTGGGAAAATCTCATTATCTTTTCATTCCCTTTTCCACAACATTTTTGAAGTTGCCTCCTATGTCATTACAGAGAACAGGTGTTAAGGATTGAACTGTGTCCCCCCACCCCCCCAAAATTGTCAGTGGTGGTCCTAACCCCTGTACCTGTGAACCTCACTTTGTTTGGAGACAGGGTATTTGAATGTGGACAAACCATGTGTGGACCATGTCTGACTACCCCTGGCTTCACAAGGGGGAAGAGACTCAGACTCAAAACCAGCCCAAGCAAAGGTCAGACATGCTCCCACCCTACAACCTTCTGTCCCCTGTTCTGACACCAGCCGTCCCTCCCACTGCACTCGGCTTCACATCTGGGCTCCACAATCCATTGCAGTGACCACACAGAACTCATAACAATACTCACATTTCCGGAGTTTATTAGGAAGTGAACAGGGTACAATTCAGGATCAAAACCCACTCAGAACACAGCAGTTCCCCCATCAGGAACGCCCCCTGTCTCCCAGACGTAGGCACGCCTCACTCTTGTCTTGAGCCTCTCAGCCATGGGGTTCCTTGGCCTCTGTCCTGCTTGAGCACATGTTACTAAGTTCTTTATCTAGGCTGTGAATGCCCAAAGGACACCTTCTGTAAGTCAGTCTCCTGCCCGTGGGCACTCGGCCTTACTCAGTCCATGTACTAGAGCCCACAGCCGCTCTGTCTCTGCATACACCGTGTCTACCATCACCTCTGTGAGTCAGTCTCCTGCCCGTAGGCACTCGGCCTTACTCAGTCCATGTACTAGAGCCCACAGCCGCTCTGTCTCTGCATACACCGTGTCTACCATCACCTCTGCCGTAGCCTCTGCTGTCCCCACTTTTCTAGGTAAGAACCTCGCACTCCACTCACGCTCTTCCTTCTTGATGGGCCTGGGATCTTCCGTCTCTGCTTCTGAGATGGCTCCTAGCTGGAGGGCAAAGCGAACCAATCCCAGCCTCAGAGCCCTGTCTTCCATGTCTGCACAGCCCCACCCAGTCCCTTGGCGGGAATGAAGAAGACTGTGGACAGAATAGCCGCCGGGAGTTGATTCCAGGCAGCACTAAAGGTGTCTTCACTTGGGTTCACGTGAAGTCACAGTAGAGGGGACAGAGGAGTGAGATTGGGAAGGACACCGTGGACCTCGGAGCTGCATACAGCCTGGACCACCAACAGTTGCCAGGGACACTGCTAACCCTGTCCCGACACCTGACTGCCGGGCTCAGCATGATGAAAAAACAAATATTTGTCACGATAAGCCACCTCTCTGAGACTACGTATACGCGGGGTCTTGCCAGTATTTCAAGGGATGATTCCAACCTACACATTTCCAGGACCACTGCTGGCTATCCTTGAACCTGGGCCACTCGCCCAGACCCACCTACAGCGCAGCACCACATCACCCTGTCCTGCGTCAGCCCTGTGCTGGGGTGTCAAATTGCCAGTTTTAAAAAGCTAGTGTGTGCCTCGAGCCAATTCTGACTCTTACCAAAATCCACTGCTGTCGTGTAGATTCCAACTCGTAGAGGCCTGGTTGTTAAGTGTTGTTCGGGTCACTCCAATTCATGGTGACCCTGTATAGGGTTTCCAAGGAGTGACTGGTGGGTTTGAACCACCAACCTTGCAGTGCTTAATGTACAGAGGCACCCCAGGACTTGAGTGCCCCTGGAGGACTGAGTGAAACTGACCCCACCCATAGGTTTACAAAGAACACTGGCAGTGCTCTGGGTTAGGTGCTGACTGCTAACCAAAAGGTAGGTGGTCCAAACCCACCAAGGGTTCCATGGGAGAGGGCTGAGGCTATCTGCTCCCACCAAGATTGGCAGTCTGAGAACCCCAACAGAGGGTCTCTGAGTTGGGATCACCTCAGTGGCAGAGGGTTTGGGATGGGTTATTTAGAGAAACAGCCTGCCACAGCTTTATCCCGAGGAGCAAGCTGGTGTATTCAAACCACAGACCCTCTGGTTAGCAGGGAGACACTAGCCACATTGCCAAGTCACGCTGCCCCCATAGGACTCCCTAGCATGCGAACTTTATAAAGTAGGGGGTCAGTGAAAATGAGGAAGACCCTCAGTGAGATGGACGGACACGGCAGCTACAACAATGAGCACAGACAAAACGCTGTGAGGCTGGCGCAGGACCGGACAGCCGTTTGGCGCTGTTGTACATCAGGTTACTGTGAGTCAGAACAACTGCAGTCTCTATGAGCGCTCACTGTGGAGCAGCTAGTGGGTTAGAACTGCCCGTTAGCAGCCCAGTGCGGGAGCACTTTGTCACAGGACTCCCAGACAGCTATGTGGGGGTTGGCTCTGGAGTCTTCTGTCCGGGAGCTGAATTGACTGAGGACCACAGTTAGATTCCAAGCACAGACTCTCTGGTACTGCAAGGTGATGTGCAGGTCGGAGACTCCGGTTCTGTGGATACCACTATGAAGTCCTGACAACCTTACGCTTTACGTAACTGGAATTCAGATAGTGTCAACAACGTCCACAGGAGTTTCTACAGCCACATTCAGTGTCCCCCCTCGCCAGCGTCAAAGCAGCGTGGCTTATTGAGGAGTCCGGGTGGTGCAAACAAATGGTTGGCACACTCGACTGCTCACTAAAAGGTTGGCAGTTCAAGTCCACCCAGAGGTACCTCAGAAGAAAGGCCTGGTGATCACGTTCCTAAAGTTCAGCCGCTGTAAAGTTTTCCGAGCTTGCAGCAGGCCTACTCTGACACACACCGGTCATCACTGTGAGTGGGATCCACTCGACAGCAACAGACTCACATGGCTCTTTTCCTCAGAACGACATTGGTGAGCCACATGGCTCATCTAGGATTCTCAACTGAGGGCAAGAAAGCAGCTGCAGACCGGCATTTGCCACCTCAGCACCGGCTCAGACGCAGAGGACAGCCAGGGTCTTAACTCTGCTGTGCATCAGGGTTCTTGTGAGTCGGAACCAACTGGGCAGCACCTCTGGGTGGGGTCCCTTTGCTGCCAATCCTGGGGACCTGGGCACGTCCACCCTGTCAGCGGGATCACCTCTGCGTGTGGATCATCACCCGGATGGCCAGTGTGGCCTTCTAGTTCTGTGTCTATTGTAATTATGTTTGCAGCAGCAGTTATTAAGAGGCTCTGGTGGTGGCACGGTGATTTAAGCGTTGGGTGGTTAACTGAAAGCTCAGCAGGTTGAACCCATCACTGGCTCCTCAGGAGAAAGATGTGACCATCGGCATCCGTAAAGCTGATAGCCGTGGAAACATGGTGGGGCTAGAATCCATTCGATGACATGGGTTGGGTTGGGTTGGGTTTGGGAGTTGTTTATTCTTTCTGTCTTTAGCTCCCACTGTTTTATAACGGAAACGCCACACATGTGCAGTGTTCTTGAACAGAAACTGCCTTTCCGGGCACCGTTCTAGGGGCAGGCTCACTCTGCTGGTCAGCTCCAGGGAACGCCCTCGTCTCTCTCAGATTCTTTGACAGTTTTTGCATGGCATCTGCCTTCTGGTTGGCTCCTGGGCCTCACCTGCTGCTTTTTGGATAGCTCAGAAGCGATTAGGTCTAGGGCCCACCCTAGGCTGACAGGGCCTCGTTCAAATAAAGAAAACCCTGCTCCTAAATGGAATCTCACCCACAGGACCTGGGGCAGCATAACTGGGGTCACAGTCCAGCCCACACTGCCCTGCTTTAGGGCACACGGGAAACCTGGCTGTGTCTACCCCGGCTTGGAGGAGCTGCCCACATCAGCAGCATAGGGACAGTGTTGTCCTGAAGTCCGAACTGGACTGAACATCAGGGAGATTAGCACAGACCTTGGATGCCCTGGGAGGTTAAAGCTCTGTTTCCCTGAGCTTTCAGGTTACCTGAATAAAGGACACTGTGACATGGTCGCTGTCCATCCCAGCCTGGAAGCTGTAGGCCTGGGTTCTTCATAGCCTTCAGGGACATGCTGGCCAACTCTTCTGAGCCATGCTGGTGATTGGCTGCCCCGGAGTCCCTTCCGACTCATACCTGTGCCACCCTCAAAATCATTGTCATGATTGAGGTCCATCTCATTGCAGGGGGTGGGGGGCTTCCTCTTTATCACTCACCCTCCACTTTACGAAGCATGATGTCCTTTTCCAGGGATGGTCCCTTTGGTAGTGTCCAAAGTCCCTGAGATGAAGTCTCACCATCCTGGCCATTAAGGAGTGTTCTGGCTGCCCTGCTTCCAAGACAGATGAGTCCACTCTCTGGCAGCCTGTGGGCCTTTCAGTATTCTCCATCAGAACAAGTTACAGCAAGCACCACTGCCAGACTGCCTTTTTAGAGAGCCAGAAAAGCTCCTGGGCTCAGCGTAGAAAATGGAAAGGCCAGGATGAAACTAAAGACCACCTCAAGTTCCACAACTTGGAATAATGCTGACAACATTTCAGCAGGTGGCATTTCGGTCTTTTCCTTTCTTCCTAATGTTTTCTGTCCTTCCTTCTAAGCAGCAAAGATGGACACACCCATACAATCTTGAATCATGTTCCTTCACCTAAGTTGTTGTTAGGTGTCAGCACCGACTCACAGTGACCCTATGCACAATACTTCCCCGTCCTGGGCCAACCTCACATTCATTGTTACGCCTCAGCCTGTCACTGCCACCACTGTGCCAATTCATCTCACTGGAGGTCTTCCTCTTTGTCTCTGACCCTCCACCTTACCAAACATGATATCCTTCTCCAGGGACTGCTCCCTCCTGACAATATGTCTGAAGTATGAGAGACGAAGCCTGGCCTCCAAGGAGCACTCTGGCTGTTCTTCCAACACAGATCAGTTTGTTCTTTTGGCAGCCCATGGTACTTTGAATATTTTCCAACACCATAACTCAAATGCATCCATTTTCCTACGGACTTCCTTATTCACTGTCCAGCTTTCACATGCATATGAGGTTATTGAAAATATTATGACTTGGGTCGGGCGCACCTTAGTCCTCAAGCTGACATCTTTGCTTGTCAACATTTTAAAAAGGTCTTGTGCAGCAGATTTGCCTAATGCAATACATCTTTTGATTTCATAACTGCTGCTTCCATGAGTGTTAATGGTTGATCTGAGAAAAATGAAATCTTTGACAATGTCAATCTTTTCTCCATTGATTTGGGTGTTGTTTATTGGTCCAGTGGTGAGGACTTTGTTTTCTTTGCATTGGGATGCAACCCATGCTGAAGGCTGTGCTCTTTGATCTTCATCAGTAAATATGTTAAGTCCTCTTCAAACTCAGCGATCAAGGTTGTATCATCTGCATATCACAGGTTGTTAATGAGTCTTCCTCCAATCCTGATGCCACGTTTTTCTTCATAGAACCCAGCTTCTCGTATTATTTGCTCAGCATATAGGTTGAATAAGTATGGTGAAAGAATACAACCTGGCACAAACCTTTCTTAATTTTAAACCATTCAGTGTTCCCTTGTTCAAAAAAACTGCCTCTTAGTCTATGTGCAGCTTCCTCAGAAGTACAATTAAGTGTTCTGGAATACTCATACTTCACAATGTTGTCCATTGCTTGTCATGATCCACACAATCAAAAGCCTTTGTGCAGTCAACAAGGCACAGGTAAACATCTTTCTTGTATTCTCTGCTTTCAACCAAGATCCATCTGATGTCAGCAATGATATCCCTCATTCCACATCCTCCTGAATCCAGCTTGAACCTCTGGAAGTTCTCTACCAATGTACGGTTGCAGCCATTTTTATATCACCTTTAGTAAAACTTTACTCACATGGGATATCAAAGATATTGTCTGATAATTTCCGTATTCCGTTGGGTCACCTCGCTTTGGAAATGATCACAAATATGGATCTCTTCTAGTCAGTTGGCAGCTAGATAGTGGCCTTCCAAATTTCTTGGCAGAGATGAGTGAGTGTCTCCAATGCCACATCAGTTTGTTAAAAGATTTCAATGTGTATTCCAGCAATTTCCGGTGCCTTGTTCTTCCCAATGCCTTCAGTGCACCTTGGACTTCTTCCTTCAGGATCACTCTGGCTCTTGATTATATGCTACCTGTTGAAGTACAGTAACTCTCTGTATTCCTTTCATCTTCTTTTGATACTTTCTGTATCATTCAGTAATTTTCCCATAGAATCCTTCAGTACCGCAAGTCGAGGATTGCATATTTTCTTTGGTTCCCTCAGCTTGAGAAATGCTGAGTGTGTTCTTCCCTTTTGGTTTTCCAACTCCAGGTCTTTGCACATTTCATTATAATATTTGACTTTTGTCTTCTCAAGTTGCTCTTTGAAATTTTCTGTTCAGCTCTTATACCATTTGCTTTATTATCTCTACACTGGAGAACAAGTTTCAGAATCTCTTCTGACATCCATTTTGATCTTTTCCTTTTTGCTTGTCTTCTTGGTGACCTTTTGCTTTTTTTACAGTATGATGTTCTTGATGTCATCCCACAACTCTTTGGTCTTTGGTCTTTATTATTATTATTTTTTTTTATTTCTTGAATGATGCCTCCATGGGTGTTGATAGTGGATATGCACACATATTTATAATCCACTCTCGTGAGCATTATAAATGAAGTTACCGAATAGCAATAAGCCACTGACAAGGAGTCCACTGAACTCACAGTGACTTCTATAGGATAGAGAACTGCTTCATAGGGTTTCTGAGCTTGTAAACTTTTCTTTTTTTAAAATAAATGGTTTATTATGAATTGTGTGATAGTCTACATGGGAGAACATTAGCTTTACATTCATTCTATCATCTAATTGGCATAGTTACCATCCCGTCCATGCATCCTCACCCAACCAAAGGGTGTACCCTGTAAGCCTGCAACCCCCCCACCACCACAGTCCTCAGCCTCTTTCCCTCTCCGGATCCCAAGTCCCCAGCCACACCATCTCTTGACGTCGTCATCTCTGCCTCCATCTCAGGCCTCACTGCTTCTCTGGGTAGGATCCCGCTCTCCGCTTTTTTCCATTGATGGTCCTAGGGTCCTCCGCTCCTAGACTGAAAAGTTAATCACTCCTCTCCTGGCTACAAAATGCCCATCTTTAGATTTCCAACCCTCACAGTCAGTCCTGATAACAATTATTCACTATTGCATCACAAGAGACCCATCTGTATTTCGTTTCATCAGCCCTTCCTGAACAGGCTGGATACTATTCACTGGAGACTACCTTCCTCCACGCCCTTTGGATCCAGGTTCCCTCTTGAAAGCTTGTAAGCCAGTCACTTCTTACCTTTGTATCCCTCCCCCCATTTTGAGTAGCCAATGTCCAAGTTGCCCATCCCTGTCTACCCTTTGTGTGGAGGGGGTGGGAATAGTTTTTGCATCAGGGGTTTGTTTCCTCTTTTGAGCTACTGCATTTATAGGTGTAGGTCCTGTTTATCAAATTGTATCAGATGACGCTTTTTCTGGTCTTTGGTCTTTAGTGTCTAATGCCTCAAATATGTTCTTCAGATCTCTAAATTCATGTGGGATATTCAAGGTCCTATTTTGGTTCTCGTGGACTTGTTTTCATTTTCTTCAGCTTCAGCCTGAATTTGCATATGAGCAATTGATGGTCTGTTCCACAATCTGCCCCTAGCCTTGTCTTGGCTGGTGATATGGAGTTTTTCTATCATTTCTTTCCTCAGATGTAGTCAATTTGATTTCCGTGTATGATGCCTGGTGAGGTCCTTGTGTATAGTCATCTTTTATGTTGTTTAAAAAAGGTATTTGCAATGAAGACGTCATTGGTCTTGCAAAATTCTATCATGTGATCTCCAGTACTGTTTCTGTCACCAAGGCCAGATTTTGCAACCACTGATCCTTCCTCTTTGTTTCCAACCTTTGCATTCCAATCATCAGTAATGATCAATGCATCTTGATTTCATGTTTGATCATTTTCAGACTGAAGAATTTGATAGAATTCTTCAATTTCATCATTACTGACTTTAGGGGTGGATGCATAAATTTGAATAATAGTGGTATTAACTGGTCTCCCTTGTAGATTGTTGTTGTTGTTAAGTGCCGTCGAGTCGGTTCCGACCCATAGCGACCCTGTACAGGGTTTCCGAGGGTGTAAATCTTTACAGGAGTAGAAAGCCTCTTCTTCTCCCTTGTAGATAGATGTATGGATATACTATCACAGACAGTGTTGTACCACAGGACTGATGTGGTTATGGGTTTTTTGTTTTTTTTTTAAAGTTCTTATTGTGGATTGAGTGAAAGTTTACAGGGCAGATCAGCAGTTTTACATTCAACAAATCATACACCTTGTTTCATTACAATGATTATAATCCCCTCCATATACCACCATCAGTTAACAGTATTTCTCTCTATCCACTTTAGCTTTTTTTAAAAACAAAACACTCAGACATATATAATAATTTACACCACCAAAGGGCACATTCTGCAAGCCTGCCTCCTGGCCACCAGCTCTCAATCCCTCTCTTTCCATGAATCTAGAGTCCTCAGCTGCCCCCTTATTCATGTCCCCATATCTGCCTCCATCTCTGGTGTCGCTGCATCGCTGGATAAGGTCCCACATTCTGCTTGTGATCTTCTCCCTTGATGGTCCTAGGGTCCTCTGTTTCTGGTCTGTAAGATAACTACTCTCCCATTTTTGTGACAAAACTTCTTCCTTTACAATTGTGACAGTCACAATTAGTCATGATAACTATTACTATTGAGTCATAAGAATCTTAACCCCATCTCTTTTAACAAAACCAATCTAGACAAGATGAAAACTACTCAGTGGGGATTCTGTGTTCCCCCCACCACACACTCTTAAACTAAACTCCCTCTTGAAACCTTGTAAGCTAGCCACTTTGTGCCTTTATTGCCCCCTCATTTTAGGTAGCCAATGTCTAAGTGCCCATCCCTATCTACCCTGTATACAGAGGGGATAGCATTGATACTTGATGTGAAGACTCCTCCCCTCTCTGTTGGTATTTAGAGTTACTACCGCCATAAAAATAGGTCAGGTTCATCAAATTGTAGCAGTTTACCCTCATTTCCTTTATCAAAAATTGTTGGTTTTGTTTTGTTTCTCTTTCTCTTGTCGAGTTTTGATTATCAAGCCATCGAGGCTAGGTCATATGGGTACAGTCTACAAGTTTGGGTGTCCTTGTGCATGTCCCCTTACTTCATATCAGCTGGATGCTTCACTCTCAGCTCAAGCCCTCTGTAGCCTATGTCCTTGTCCATCATTGAGAGGGTCTTTTTGACGATGAATGCAAAACCATTTCTCTTCAATTTCTTATTCCCAGCATAGTAAACCATGTGATTGTCAGATTCAAAATGGCCAATACCAGTGCATTTCAGCTCACTCATGTCTAGGATATTGATGTCTACGCATTCCATTTCATTTTTGAGAATTTCCAATTTTCCTAGATTCATAACTTCATTCATGTCATGATCTAATTTGTAATCGATGTTTACAGCTGTTTCTCCTTACTTAGAGTTGTGCCCCATCAGCAAATGAAGGTCCCGAGGGCTGTACTCCATTGATATCCTCACAGTCAACTCTACCTGAGGAGGCAACTCTTCTCCAGTCCTATTTTGAGTTCCTTCTAAACCAAGGGGCTCATCTGCTAACTCTATATCTGACAGTGTTCTACTGCTATTCCTAAGATTTTCAGTGAGTAGATACTCAGAAGTAGTCCGTCTCTCCTTCTTCCTCGTCTAGAAGCTCATCTGAAACCTGTCCACTATGGGTGACCCTGCTGGTATTTAAAATATGTATCTGTGGCATAGCTTCCAGAACCGTAGCAACATACAAGCCACCACAGTGTGACAAACTGATAGATGAGTGGTGGCTTCACATAAGAGCATGAGCGTTTTTCTGAGGCAGGTAGAAACACTTGCTGACTTGGTTCTAAGGGCTCTTCAGTGTACCCTGGAAGGATTGAGCAGCCCCATTCCCCCAGGATTCTAGGAATGTGGCAGGTAGAACCGCCTTCAATTGTAGCTGGGAAGGCAACCTGGCCTTCTACCAGCAACTGTGTTGAGCTTGGCATCAACTCCTGTAATAGTTAAGGTTCTGTGTCAACTTGGCTGGGCCAGATTCTCAGGGGTTTGACTGTTGAGATGTGATTATCCCTGTAGAGAGATCAAATACAGTGTAGTTAACTATATGATGACTGGCTGTTCATAGGATGCTTTTTGAAATTGAAAGGATAGTTCCTCAGGGTGTGGCCTACTTCCTGTATAAGTAGACACTCAAGTAAAGCTTTTTCCGAATCTGGATCTTGCATCTGACTCATCTTCCAACCTCTGGCTCTTTGAAGTTGAGCCAGTGACCTGATTTCGTATCTGTCTGCCTACCTGCTGCCTGCTGGGTCTGCTTGTCTGCCTACCAATCTGACCTGGACTTGACAGTCTTCCATCTCTAGAACCGTGAACCTTGTCCTTTATTAGAACGTCTCTTTATATAGATACATATCTAAGTTTCAGTGGCTTTGTTCTCGAGAGAAGCCTGCCCACAACAGCTCCTTATAGAAACAATAAAACTGCTCAGCGTCCAGAGCATCGCTGTGTCTTAGGGACTGAGGTGGTTCCTCGGTCACTGCTCTTGTCTTTGAAGTCGTGATGCTGCCCCCAGCAGATACTGTCACCCACAGGCCAACAGGTCCTGAGGAAGGCTCTCATTTCTGGAGCGCCTTCCTTGGAGCTGCTCCGCTCCGTAGCTCAACACGGCAAGTAGCACCCATGGTGGCACAGCCGGGGAGCAACCTGGAGATTCACCTGGCCACCCCAAATCTGTTTCTTTTCAGAAGAAATGCTGCTATGGATGACTTTCTGTTTTGGAATTCTGGATCTTTCTGATAAGAGTATTTAAAAATATAATAATAATTGTTTTCGTTTTAGAATGGTTTTCAGAAATAATCAACTTCTATGAAGCAATCAAGCTTTGCTTGGGTGTCTACATATAAAGGAAGCAGGCCACACCCTGAGGAAACACCCTTTCAATTTCAAAAGCATCCTGTGAAGAGGACTTGAAACATATACTTATGAAGATCAAAGAGCACAGCCTTCGATATGGATTACATCTCAATGTCAAGAAAACAAAACTCCTCATCACTGGACCAGTAAACAACATTCTTATCAATGGAGAAAAGATTGAAGTTGTCAAGGACTTCATTCTTCTTGGATCAACTATCAACACTCGCGGAA
>NW_006408825.1:2802940-2804368 GCF_000296735.1 Chrysochloris asiatica
GATATACTTTGTCCATCTGTCAGCAAGCTTTCATATTCCCTTATTGCAAAAAAAAAAGATTTAGGCTGAGCTGCGAGTCCCCAGGGCACTGCTATCCTCACTTCTTCATCAGAGGTGAATCTGAAGGGCTGCCTTCAGGGGACCAAACAGGTGAAAGAATGATGGAGCAAGATCAGGACTACAGGGAGGATGCTTTAGCACCTCAGAACAGAGCTTTTGCAGAGCATCCACAGTGTGGGCAGAGCTGTGTGGACATGCACTGTCACGCAAGATCCCAACACCCTTGGCTAGCCGTCCTCTGCATTTAATCTGAAGTTTAGGCTTCAATTCCACAGTGAACATCATGCTGTAAGGTGCATTGTTCATTGTTGAACTTTTTCCTGATAGTATTCCAACACTGGCCCTTGAGAAGCCCAGAAAACTGTAAGCATCTGTTTTCTAGCTGATGGTTGACTTTGAACTTTTTCTTGGTCGGAGATTGAGGATGTTTCCATTCCATACTCCGCCGTTTACTCTCAGCCTCGTAGTGGTGACTCCATGTCTCATCACCTGTAACAATTGTTTTGTTGTTGTTGTTGTTGTTAGGAAACCCTTGCCTTCCTTTGAGTATCGGTTCAAATTTTGTTTGCAGCTGCCCAAACGCACCTGTGTATGCTCTTCGGTGAGTTGTTTCAGTATACATCTCGCACAAACGTTTCGAAACCCAAGTCTGTCGTGGATTGTCTCCTAGGCAGAGCCGTGGCTGATTTGCCAAAGTCCGCAGCGGCTCCATCTCTCCACGTCCTCATCGTCTCTGCCTGGTTAGCTGTCAAGCGCTTAACGGTTGCAACACCAGGACTCCATTTCCCGGGAAGTGCTATCAAATCCGTTCTGACTCCCCGTGACTTTATAGAGCATTTCCAAGGAGCGACTGGTCAGTTTGAACTGCTGACCTTGCAGTTCAAACCAACCTCTGCAGTCCAGTGCTTATCCTACAGCACCACACTAGTAATCTCTTGACTTCTCTTTCAGCTGTTGAAAAAATGTAAAAAAGCCATTCTTAGCCTGCAAGGGAGGTAGCAGCTGGGACTCGGCCAACTGGGCACAGCTCGCCGACGCCAGAGCTGGACTCAGTACTGTCACTATCACAGAATAGAAGTGACTAGTGAGGAACAGGGCAGACAAGGCCGAGGTTTGGGCCTTGCTTTTGCCTAGGGCCAGCCGATATCTAAGCGGTGCAGAACTCAGCTCTGAACTTGAATCACAAGGCTCTGCAGTTTCCTGATGTGATAGTCATATCCCGGATGGACGGTCCACTGCTGACCCCCAGTTCACTGTGTGTGATTCTCACATTCTGGACAGATGGTCTACCTCTGACCCCCAGGTCTCTGTGTGTGATTCTCACATTCTGGACCGATGGTCTACCTCTGACCCCCAGGTCTCTGTGTG
>NW_006408825.1:2804558-2836022 GCF_000296735.1 Chrysochloris asiatica
GATTCTCACATTCTGGATGGATGGTCAACCTCTGACCCCCAGTTCTGTGTGTGATCCTCACATCCCTGATGGACGGTCACTCACTGAGCTCCCATTCTCTGTGTGTGATCCTCACATCTCGGACGACTGACCCACAGGTTTCCCTGAGGTGCTGCTTCCATACCTTGTCCATCTATAATTTCCACAGGAATGCTGGCTGGCCCAGAGCCCGCCTCAAAATATTTTCTTCTCGTGTCCACTATGGATTAGTCAAGTAATTTTCCTTCCCCCTTTCACCTGCATTCTTATCAGCCTATACTGAATGTACAGCACCCAGGTGGCAAGCATTGGGCTGCTAGTGGCAGGTCGGCAGTTCAAGCCCACAACCCGCTCTGCAGAGAACAGGTGAGGCAGTCTGCTGCCCTGAGGATTTCCAATCTCAGGAACCTGAAAGGACAGTTCTACTCTATCTTAGAGGGTCGTCGTCAGTCGGACTTGACTCAAGGAGGGTGGGTACACTGAGTTTAGAGCAGATTCAGTCCAGGAGCACAGCCCCCAATTACCTATGAACTTCTTGTTGCCAGGTACCATCCATATGGTATACTAGCTCATCATGACCTTATGCTAACGGAATGGAACCCTGCCCGGTCCTGCCCCAACCTCACAACTGTTGCTACACTGCTGCTGCCACTGTGCCAATCCATCTCATTGGGGGTCTGCCTCTTTTTCATTGACCCTCCGCTTTATGAAGCACAGTGCCCTTCTTTAGGGACTGGTCCCTCCTGATGATATGTCTGCAGTATGAGAGACAGAGTCAGGCCATCCTGGTTTCTAAGAAGCATTCTCACTGTACTTCTTCCAACACGGATTTATTTGTATTTTTGGCTGTCCATGGTACTTTTGGAGTTCTGGTGTGGTGCTGTGGGTTAATGAGCCAGACTGCAAAGCTGTTTGAACTGCAAGGTTGGCAGTTCAAGCTCACCAGCTGCTCCTTGGAAACCCTATACGGGGTTGCTATGGGTCGGAACTGACTCGACGGCACTTCACAACAACAACAACAATGGTACTTTTAATATTGTCCTGTAACACCATAATTCAAATGTATCAATTCTTCTATGGTCTTATTTATTCGCTGTCCAACTTTCACATACATACGAAGCTATTGAAAATGCCATGGTTTGGGTCAGGTGCACCTTTATCCTCAAGTTGTCAGCTTTACTCTTGAACACTTTAAAGAGGTCTTTGCGGCAGATTTGCCTAATACAATACATTGTTTGATTTCTTGACTGCTTCTTCCATGAGTATTGATGGTTGATCCAAGAAGAATGAAGTCCTTGACAACTTCAATTTTTTCTCCATTGATAAGAATGTTATTTATTGGTCCAGTGGTGAGGATTTTTGTTTTCTTGACATTGAGATGCAATCTATACTGAAGGCTGTGCTCTTTGCTCTTCATCAGTATTTAAGTCCTGTTTGCTTTCAGCAAGCAAAGTTATATCGTCTGCATATCGCAGGTTGTTAATGAGCCTTCCTCCAACCCTGTTGTCATGTTTTCTTCATGTTATACACCGTCTCGGATTATATGTTCAGCGTACAGATTGAAAACGTATGGTGAAAAAATACGACCCTGGCACACACCTTTCCTAATTTAAAACCATTCAGTGTTCAATTGTGCTGTTCCAACAACTGCCTCTTAGTCTCTGCACAGGTTCCTCAGGAGCACAGTGAAATGTTCCGGAGTAGTCCTTCTCCACAATGCTGTCCAGAGCCTGTCATGATCCACACAATCAAAAGCCTTTGCATAGTCAGTAAAGCACAAGGTAAACATCTTTCTAGTATTCTCTGCTTTCAGCCAAGCTCCATCCAACGTCTACATCCTCTTCTGAATCCATCTTGAACCCCTGGCAGTTCCCTATCAATGTGCTGTTGCAGACATTTTTGAATTATTGTTAGCAAAATTTTACTTTAACGTAATATTAATGATATTGTCTCATGGTTTCTGCATTCTGTTGGGTCACCTCTCTTTGAAATTGGCACAGATATGGATCTCTTCCAGTATGGATCTCTTCCAGTCAGTTGGCCAGGTAACTGTCTTCCACATTTCTTGGCAGAGATGAGTGAGTGTCTCCTGTGCTGCATCAGTTCATTGAAAGATTTCACTTTGTATTCCATCAATTCCTGGAGCCTTGTTCTTTGCCAATGCCTTCAAAGCATCACGGACTTCTTCCTTAAAGGTTATTGGCTCTTGATTGTATGCTACCTGTAGTAATGGTTGAACATCAGTTATGTGATAGTTTACATGGGAGAACATTAGCTTTACATTCATCCTATCTAATTTCGTTTCATTGCAATGATTACAAACTCCTGAGTGTGTCATCAAACCACCAAAGGGTACATCCGCAAGCCTGCCTCTTGGTCGTCAGCACACAGCCCCTCTCCCTCTCTAGGTCTATAGAGGCCCCAGCTGCTCCATCTCTCCACGTCATTGTCTCTGCCTCCTTCTCTGGCGTCACTGCTTCTCTGGGTAGGGTCCCGCACTTTGCTTTTCTCCCTTGATAGTTCCAGGGACCTCCACTCCTGGACTGCAAAATCTACCACTCCCCACCTTTTGTTACAAAACATCTAGCTTTACCTTTCCAACACTCACAGTCAGTTCTGATAGCAAACATTTACTATTGAACCACAAAAGTCTTATCCCCATCTCCTTTCATCAGACCCAACCAGACAGTTGGAAACACTCAGTGGAGAGTCTACCTTTCCCCGCACCCTCTGGAACTAAGTTCCCTATTGAAAACTTGAAAGCCAGTCACTTCATGCCTTTGTAGCCTCCCATTTTGAGTAGCCAATGTCTAAGTTCCCCATCCTTGTTGACCCTGTGTACCAAGGGGGTGGGAATGATCTTCACTGTAAATATTTGTTCTCTCCTTTGACCTACTGCATTAACAAGCATAGGTTAAGTTCATCAAATTGTAGTGGATTACTCTTTTTCTTTCCTCTTCTTTCTTCCTCAAGCCGAGTTCTGATCATCTAGCCTTTGAAGCCAGGTCAAGTGGGTACTATCTGCAAGTATGAGTGTTCTTGTGAATCTCCCCTTACTTCATTCATATCAACAGGATGCTTCACACTCCACTCTGGTCCTCCGTGGCCATGTCCCTGTCCCTGGGCCCAGGAGTCCCCAGGTCTCATCATACTGCTGGTGACCATTACTTTTTGATACAGTGACTGTGTGTTCCTTCCATCTTCTTTGATGCTTTCTTCATCATTCAGTATTTTGCCCATGGTATCCTTCAGTACTGCAAGTCGAGGCTTTAAATTTTGTCTTCCATTCCTTTCGCTTGAGAAATGCTGAGCGTGTTCTTCCCTTTTGGTTTTCTAACTCCAGATCTTTGCACATTTCGTTATAAGAGGTGACTTTGTCTTCTCGAGCTGCTCTTTGAAAGTTTCGAATCAGCTCTTTTACTTCCCCACTTCTTCCCTTTGCTTTAGTGTCTCTAACCTGAGGAGCCAGTTTCAGAGTTTCTTCTGACATCCATTTGGGCTTTTCCTTCTGTCTTGTCTCATTACTGACCTTTTGCTTTCTTCTGGTACGATGTTCTTCATGACCTTCACAGCTCTCCTGGTCTTGGGTCACTCATGTCTAATTCATCAAATCAGTTTCACATTTGCATCCAAGTCCAAAGATAGGTGACCCAATGGAATATGATAATTATTGAGCAAGGTTATTAATATAGGCGCCCTGGTACCAATGTATGGTAAGCACTGGGCTACTAGCTGCAAAGTCAGTAGTTCAAACCCACCAGCAGCTCCAGGGAGAAAGATGAGACTTTCTTCTCCTAGGAAGGTTTGCAAAAATAGAACCCTTTTACAAGGTTGCGATGAGTCTGAATCAACTCAACAGCAGGGGGTTTGGTTTGTAGTTTATCATGAATGTCACGTGCAGGTACGTTTTTGCTAAAGGTAATTCAGCAAATGTTGCAACAATACCTCAACAGGGGGCGGCCAGAAGTTCAAGCCATATTGAGAAAAAGGTGTGGATTGAGGGATATCATTGCTGACTTTAGATGGATCTTGACTGAAAGCAGAGAATATCAAAAAGATGTTGACTTGTGTCTGATTGACTACGCAAAGGCATTCGACTGTGTGACTCAAATAGCAAATAATGTATACCACTGCGAAGAGTGGGTATTGCAGAACACTTAATTGTGCTCATGTGGAACTCGTATATAGATCAAGAGGCAATAAAATCAAACAGAACAAGGGGGTCGCTGAGTGGTTTAAAAGCAGGAAAAGTGTGAGTCAGGGTTGTAGTTCTCGCAGTGTTTATTTGATCTGTATGCAGAGCAAATAATGGGAGAACTGGACAATATGAAGAAGAACGTGGCATCAGGATCAGAGGAAGTGCCATTAGCAAACTGTGATCTGCAGATAGTTAAGACTTTGTTGAAAATGAAGAGGACATGAAGCATTCACCGATGAAGATCCAAGACTATGGTCCTCAGTGTGGATTACAAGTAAATATAAAGAAAAGTAAAATTCTCCCAGCTGGATCGGTAAGCGATATCATGATCAACAGAGAAGTCTGAAGTCACCAGGGACTTCATTGTACTTGGATCCATAGTCAACACCCACAGAAGCAACAGTCAAGAAATAAACAGCATATTGCATTGAACAGATCTGCAAAAGACCGCTTTAAAGTGTTAAAAAGCAAAAATGTCACCTCGAGGACTAAGGTGCACCTGGCCCAGTCACCTCATGTGTGTGTGAAAGTTGGACAGTGAGTCAGGAAGACCCAAGAAAAATCCATGCATTTGAACAATGGTGTCGGCAAAAACTACTAACTACGCCTTGGATGACCAGAAGAAGGAATAAATCTGGCCTGGAAGAAGTACAGCCAGAATGTTCTTTGGAGGGGAGCGTGGTGAGAATTTAGACGTGCTGGCAGTCCCTAGGGAAGGGTATCATGTTTGATAAAACATAGGGTCAGTGAAAAAGAGGAAAATCTTCCATTGGACGCATTGACGCTGGCCGCAACACTGGCCTCCAACACAGAGATCATGAGGAGGACAGCGCAGGAGCTTGTGAACCTGCAGCATTTCCTTGTGAACCGGTTCACCTACAAACAAGTTCCTACATCTAAATTCAGCTAATCTGGTTTTCTGTTTCTAGGCTCCGTCTTCCCTGTCGTTGCGTGCTCAGATTCACTATTGCAGCCACTCTTTACACACTCTGAACCCCTTTCAGCCTACGAGGCTCGTCTTCCAGCACCGTGGTATTCATAGGGCATTTCCTGTGGGTCGCAAGGCCTCTCTTCCTAGTGTGTCTTAGGTCAGAAGTTCTGCTGACACCTCTCCACCGTGGGCACCAGCGCTGGTATTTCCAGCATCATGGCAACATGCAATTTGCTCAGTACGTCAGACTCACCGAGGGGTGGTGATTTGAGGACAGGTGGAAACTGAGCATCGTGAAGCCTCCAGTCTGTTCTAACACGGTGTATCTATTTCACCTTCCGTGTCATCTGACTCCCAGACCTGCACTAGGGCGTACGTTCCTGACACACCGTGAATTCATCGGAAAAGTCTGCATTTAATGTAGACAACCTGCATGATTCTTACCAAGAAGGATGTCTGCAAGGCAGCAAGAGGTCAGAAATCCAGGACAGTCAATATGGAACGGTGATAGCCCAAATCTACCGCCGGCCAGTCGGGTCCAAGTCACAGAAACCCTATAGGTCAGAGTAGAGCTGCCCCACGTGGTTTCCAAGGCTGTAAATGTAGATCGAAGCAAACTGCTGCGTGGTCTTTCTCCCACACACCCCACACCTAACCCTCCGTGTCCTTACCTCCTTCATCAGGTGATGGAAAGATCCTCTTTATTTGTTGAAACACACCTGTGCCTCTTGTTCTCCTCAGGACTTTGATTTTCCCGTTTCTGATTCGAGGCGGAAAACCAACGCCATTCATATCGTTCATATTGGCCTTCATATTCTGCACCTATAACGGCTACCTGCAGAGCAGGTACCTGAGCCAGTATGCCGAGTATGCTGATGACTGGCTGACTGACCCCCGCTTCCTGACCGGTGAGTGGTGTCACTGGGACCAGGTCTTGGGACAGTCAGCAAGCTGCCAGGCAGACAGCAGCAGCAAGGCCCAGCACCCCATCAAAGAGACATCCTGCTGTCCCCCCAAGGGCCCAGGTGACATACCTTTGTCCATTAATAACTGCGCTCTGCCATCAAGTGAATTCCGACCCATCATGACCCTGCAGGACAGAGCCCCAGAGGGTTTTCCAGGCCTCCTCGTTCTCCCCCAGAGCAGCTGGTGGGTTCGAGCCAACCTCCCAACAGCTAGCAGCCTAATGTGTCACCCACAGCAGCAGTAGGGTTCCTCCTAAACACAGACGACTAGGCCTGAGCAGATGGTGCTGGAGGCACTGACCCTCCCACACCACCTCTCTGCACCCTGAGAAAAAATGGGCGGACTCACACTTGTATGATTTACTGCACATTTGTGACTCCCTTGGGATTGTCTCATTTGCCCCAGTTCTAATATAACCTTGTTGAGGGGTAGAATTCTCGTCTTTGTGTGGGAGATCCGGGTTCCATTCCCAGCCAATGCATTTCACGCACAGCCCCCACCTACCTGCCAGGGGAGGCTTTCCTGTTGCCAGGATGCTGAATGGATTTTAGCAATTTTCAGACTAAGAGGAGGAAGAAAGGTCTGACAATCTTCAGAAAATCTGCCAGTGAAAACCCTCTGGGTGTCAGCAGCCCCATCCACTGCTAACCATGGGGATGGGACAGGGCCCAACTGTGCCTGGGGTCCCCCGAATCGGGGCCAACCCACCAGCATCTGATCACAACAGCAACACAACTTCCAGGGTCTGAGCAAGACTGAAAAGACAAAATCAATAATCAATATTATTTGCAAGTCCATTAAAAACATGCCATCTCGGAGTTCTTGTACTCATGTGTCAAAGTTCTGCCCTGTGTTTATTTAGTTTTTTCTGCTGTCATTCAAAAACCACAGCTCATTCCAAAGTAACTTTTGCCCACAGTAGCCATCAGAAGATTCTGAAATTGGTCCATTGAGTGATCGAGCATCCCCCTTGCTCTTGACCTGAAGCCCCACTCTACTTACTCTCTGTGCAAGAGTCTATCCTATGGGGAAAAAACAACTTTTGACTTAGAATTTGTTGTTGATGAAACCCTTTGACCTTTCTCAGCTAGCTCTTTTTTTCATGGATTATTGTTTCACTGCAAGAAGTGTAAAGAGTCTTGGTGGCTCTGTAGGGTAAGCCCTGGACTGTTGACCGCAAGCTTGGAAGTTCAAACCCCCAGCCTCTCTGTGGAAGACTGTCTGTCCCAGCATCACCTGGCAGCCTCAGAAACCCGTCACAAAGTCACTGTGCGTCGGAATCGACCCGAGGGCAGTGGCCTTCGGTTTTGTTTGTTTGTCCAGGAGCGGTGGTCCCCTGGCACCTGAGAACTGTACCAAAGGGAGGTTGGCTGAGAAAGCCTAGGGCCCTCTTCTGGCCCCAGGACCCTGTGGCTCCATGAACGGCAAGGCTAAGTGATTGTGTTTGCAAGGGGCCCAAGCATCTCTTCCATGTGTCTGCTTTGTGTGCACGGTGTTTTCGGGCAGCTCCACTGTCTAAACAACAGGAACAAGCTTGACTTGGCCTTTAGCCAGGAGCACTGGGGCCAAGAGTATGCACTCCGCAGAAGAGAAGAGGGGCCTGTGAGCGTGGGCAGCCTGCCCAGGGCCCGAGGCTGGTGGACAGCAGAGGAGGACATGAAGAAGAAAACCCGAAAATACAGATTTCAAGTACAGACTGTGGGTTCCCACATAGGCATCAATTCTCTGGTGAACTTTTTAGGAGGCTTCTGATCAATAAGAGGCACTTTGGTCTGTGAGCATAAGTGTCGCCTAAAGTCACTCTATGGGCAACACTGAGTCTGGGATAATATGTCCACATGGCCAGACCTTGTACGAAGAACTCCGAAGTTCTGGACAGTTCTCTACGATTTTATCAAGATTTCTGGGGTGGCGCTGTAGGATAAGCCCTGGGCTACTAACCACAAGGTTGGCGGTTCAAACTCACCAGCTGCTCCTTGGAAACCCTGTGTAGGGTTGTTATGAGTCAGAACCGACTCACTGGCACTAAAGAACAACAATGCCAAATTGAGACACACAGGCGATGATGGCTTGTGTTTCACTTCGTTTTCCGTCCGTGTATTATAGTTTTTGTGAGGAGACAAATAGCCCTCGGGGTCCTCAAGGGATTGGTTTCAGAATCACCCCCCATCCACCAATTCCCAAATCCTAAAATGCTCAAGTCCCTTATATAAGAGGGAGTCCTGGTGTGGCACTGCTGGCTAATGCACTAGACTGCAACGTTGGTTTGAACCGCAAGGCTGGCAGGTCAAACCCACTAGCCACTCTTTGAAAACCCTGTGCAGGGTCACTATGAATCGGAATAGGCTTAGTGGCATTTGACACCAACAATAACAACTCTTTACGCGGAGTCCAGGTGTGGGCTGTAGGTTAAGTACTGGACTGCTAAACCTCAAGGTCAGCAGTTGAAACCCACTAGCCACTCCTCAGACACTCTATGTTGTTGTTGTTGTTGTTGTTGTCAGGTGCCATCGAGTCGGAACTGACTCATAGCGACCCCATGCACAGCAGAACGAAACAATGTCCGATCCTGGGCCAACCTCACTACCGCTGCCACACTTGAGTCCATCAATGATGCCACCTGGCTGATCCATCTCGTTGGGGGTCTTCCTCTTTTTCTCTGACCCTCCACCTTACCCAGCATGACATCCTTCTCCAACGATTGTTTTCTCCGGACAAATGTCCAAAGTAGGAGAGACGAAGCTTAGCCATCCTGGCCTCCAAGGAGCACTCTGGCTGCTTGTTAAGTGCCTTCTAATCAGTTCCAGCTCATAGTGCTCCGATATAGGGTTTCCAAGGAGCGGCTGGTGAATTTGAACCGCCGACCTTGTGGCCCAGTGCTTTACCCCTATGAGTCGGAACAGACTGGATGGCTGTTAGGCACAACAACAACAGTATTTGCATTGAACCTACGCATCTCCTCTGGTTTCCTGGCAATCATCTCAGGGTCATGCCTGATACAGTGTGAATGCTACGAAAACAGCACCTTGGGGGGTCGCTTTGTCTTGTCTTCTTCCCTTGAGTATTTTTGATCCTCAATTGGTTGAACCCGTAGATGTGGAACTTGTGGAAACAGAGGACCAGTTGTACACAAACCATTTCTTGCAGTGATTGTGCTGTAACAGTGTGTCTGTGCAGGAGAAGGCTGAGACTTTGTGGTGGTCGTTTCGTGTCATTGAGTCAGTTCTGGCTCCTAGCAACCCTGTATAGGGTTTCCGAGGAGCAGCTGGTGGGTTTGAACCACTGACGTTGCAGTTAGCTGTCCAGTGCTGAGCCTACAGCACCATACCAGGACCCCTAATAATAGTATATATTGTTGTTGTTATGTGCCATGGAGTCGGTTTCGACTCATAGCGACCCTGCACAAGGTTTCCAAGGCTGTAAATCTTTACGGGAGCAGAAAGCTTCATCTTTCTCCCATGGAACAGCTGGTAGTTTCGAACTGCTGACCTTGCAGCTCGCAGGCCGATTTGTATATACTATGATAGCATAAAGAACTAAACCAAACACAAAAATAAAATTCTAACAAAGTGTTTGTCATATCAGTAAAAATGGTGAGTCTGAAAAATTTCATGCAAAGGTCTTCAAGGTTCCTAAACATGAAACTTGGTGTTTAGGTTCTGTAAGCCGAAGTGCTGGCTTTTCTCACCAGGACAAGCAATCAGGAGAGCCTGTCACCTAGAAGGAAGAGAGTGTCAGTATGGGATTTCCAGGACATGAAGCTTCTCTCAAACCTCAAATTGGAAGCCAGGCTACCCAGGATACAATCTGAGGCCCAGCTGAGCTACCTACCCCACTGTATGTTCCTGGCTCAATTCAGTAGCTTTTGAGAAGAATTGTAAAATTCTACTTGAACTATATAAGAAAATGAAAGCAGTTCACAATGGTGACATCCAAAGGAAGAAATCCTGAAACCACACTGCAGACCAGAAGGCCTTCCATGCCTTAGTTCTCACTGTAAAGCATGATCTAACGTTCCCAGGAGCATCCCTGGAAGAACCAAGGGACAGTTAAAGAACATCCCCCAAAAGGTACAGGTCTGTAACAATGAATTCAATGTCTCCGTTAAGTACTCTCAGATGTTCTTTGAAAGGCCTTGGAAGAATCCCGTCAATCTCTAGGTCTCAAACGGAGTTAATCCTTTTACAAAACAATACGTTGTTGTGTTGCTGACATTTCATGCCTGTCTCTTCCGGTTGGAATTGCTTGCAGTGATGCTAAGAAGTCTTCTATGATGAAAGGCTGTAGAGATGTGGTAGAATGGGGGAGACAGTACATCCAGGATGCTGATGGACATCCAGGGGAGCCAGCGAGGGTGCTGCAGCTCCCTCCCACCCCCACCCCAGGTGGGGGAGCTGCCCTAGGTTTGCTGGTTGATGCGCTGGCAGGAGACCAGGGCTGGAGGAAGTCAGAGGCATGTGTTTCTGAACAAGTTTTCAAAGAAAGATGAGAAGACGACCAAAGGTGAACTCCAGAGGCCTTCTGCTGCGGTTGTTAGTTGCACTCAAGTTGACTCGGACTCATGGAGACTTTACGCACAGCACAACAGGATGGCACGTCATGTGGTCCTGCACCGTCTTCATGACTGGTGATGTGTTTCAGTCCATTTTTGTGAAAGCTGTGTCCACCCCAACTCCTGGACACAGTGCCCGGTTAGAGCTTTCGGTCCTTCCCAACGACGCGTCCAAAGTGCAGCATCCCACGTCACTCCATCCTCTCTTCTGAGATGGATTGTAAGACCGATTCGTTCACCTAGACAGACAGGTGCTGGAATATCTCTTCTCGTCCTCTGTGAGGAAGACATGGTACCATACCCCAAACCGAACCACTGCCATGGGGAGATGCTGACTCCTCGCCTCCTGTAGGATAAAATAGACAGCCCCCGAGGCTCTCCAAGGCTGTGACTGAAAGGACGCAGATTGTCACGTCTTTCTCCTCCGTATCTTCAGAGGAGCAGCCGGTGAGCTCATACTTTAACCTGCCACCTCATCAGCTTGTGTTGAGCTGCGTGTGACAGACGAAGAGACCGTGGGGGCTGACTCACTGGTAAGGGGAGGGACATCCTTTCCTAGACAGAAGCCTTGTGCCAAATCGCTTAAACCGTGTCTCCAACCTCGCCAATCATGCTACCATCCTTTTTCCTGACCATCAAATAAGTAGCAAGAGTCTCGAATGGTTTGGATAGTTTATTAGTCTTGTTGCAAAAGCAAAGCCCAATCTCGCCCACCTGCCAGCAGGGTTTCTGATCTGTGTCCTTCCAGATGTTGTTGTTATGTGCCATCAAGCCAGTTCTGAATCAGAGACCCTGCATAGGGTTTCTGAGAGACCGGCTGGTGGGTGTGGACTGCCGACCTTGTGAGCAGTTAGTGAGGTTAGCTGTATAGCGCTTGTCTTACCCTACAGCGCCACACCAGGGCTCAACTTTCCAAATGTTGCTGTTACGTGCCATCAACTTAATTCCAATTCACAGTGACCCTGTATAGGGCTTCCAAAGGGCAGCTGGTAGGTTTGAACCACCGACCTTGTGGTTTGCAGTCCATTACCACAGCAGGAGACTTCACCTCTCCAAAAGAGGAGCAAACAGTAGTTGTTGGGTGATTTTCATCACCAGTGGCAGCAGGTGGGTGGTCCTCAGATTTACAACAGGAAGTATTACAACAGCACTGCCCAGTCGGGTCTGAGTTCTTCAGTGCCGCGGTTCATTGACCAGAGTGGTTGTGTGTCTTCTCTTGTAGGTCTCGCCATGTGGTTAGCAGGTATGCTGATAAACCTCCACTCAGATCACATCTTGAGGAATCTCAGGAAGCCGGGGGAGACCGGATACAAAATACCCAGAGGTGTGTACAGAAAGTACGACTTCATTTCAGGTTGACAACGCACAGTGTCTTGTGGCTTTGGTGCTGGGTCCAGGACTGACTAGCTGCCAGCTTTCCTTGTGAATCATGGCGATTACCAGCAGTTTGGTCTCACTGGTGTTTTGTGAGACTAGCCAAAAAACCAATTCTGGCCCCAGCTCTCCCTTCCCTTCCGTCCAGAAAACACCCACTGCCGTTGAATAGGTTCCAACTCACAGCAACCCTGTAAGACAGAGAACTGTTTCACAGTATTTCCACAGACTGTCATTATTTACATGATCAGCAAGTCTCATGTGTCTCCTGCAGAGCGGCTGGTGGGTTTGAACCGCCGACTTTGTGATGTTATCAAGCCCAATGCTTAGCCCACTGTACCACCACAACCAAAAGCAGACTGCCATGAATCAGTCCCAATCTACTGCGGCCCTCTGTGGGGTTTCACAGGCTCTTAGTCTCCATGGATGCAGAAGCCTCATTTTTACTACTGCAGAGCGGCTGGTGGATTTGAACCACCGATCTTGTGAGCAGCCCATTGCTTAGTCCACAGTGCCACCAGGGCTCCTTCATTCAGACCCACTGAACGGTCATTCGGCAGAAAGGGCCCCCCTTTCTATCTTTGTTTGAGGAGAAGACTTGATGGCTTATGAGGAGTGTTTAGGACTTGGTTTCAGGCAGCCTGCTGATCCCTCAACTGCTTCTGTCTCTGCAAACAGTGTAAAATCTTGGAGGAAATTCTTTCAGACAAACATCTGTTTCATTATTACACTCAAAAGAGAACCAGGAAGTTTATCCAGAGCAAGATGGCAATGAGTTCTAGAAGCCAAAGAGCATCGAGCGAGAATTTGTCATCCCAGATGCCCCCCATCATCCAGGCTTACACCCTTGGTGGAGTGACAAGTCACAAGTCACGTCCTGTACTCACCCCACCCCACCCCCATGCTCTCAGGGTGGCAGGCACTGATGCAGAAAGCAAGCCCATGTCCACTGTAGGAAGCTGCCTTCACCTAAGATCCCCGAGAATGATGGAGTTAGAGCCCCACTGAGAAGTTAGGAAACCCATGAGGAAACTTGAAAGACCCTAGTTTTAATACTACAGTTAGTTGTTGTTGTCAGGTGCCATCAAGTCGGTACCGACTCATAGCGACCCTCTGCACAACAGAATGAAACACTGCCTGGTCCTGAGCCAACCTCACTGTTGTTGCCATGCTTGAGCCCACCGATGCTGCCACTTGGCCAATCCATCTCACTGGGGGTCTTCCTCTTTTTCTCTGACCCTCCACCTTACCAAACATGATATCCTTCTCCAGAGAGTGGTCCCTCCTGATAATATGTCCAAAGTATGAGAGATGAAGTGTGACCATCCTGGCCTCCAAGGAGCACTCTGGCTGCACTTCTTCCAACACAGACCTGTTGGTTCTTTTTGGCAACCCAGGGCACTTTCACTATTCTCCTCCAACACCATAATTCAAATGCATCAATTCTTTTACAGTCTTCCTTATTCACTGTCCAGCTTTCACATGCATATGAGGTTACTGACAATACCACGGCTTGGGTACCATGTTGTTGTTGTTAAGTGCCATTGAGTCAGTTCCGACCCATAGCGACCCTGTATAGGGTTTCCGAGGAGCATCTGGTAAGCTTTAACTGCCAACTTTGCAGTTCAAACAGTTTTATAGTCTGGTGCATTAACCCACAGCACCACACCGAGTCCTCAAAATGTCATTAAATACAGAAGGGGGCCCTGAGACTATCACTTGTACTCACCCTTCAGGTCTGGAAATGAACTCACCCCATGGCTCAGTTGTCAGCCAAACGCTATACACGTCTATGACGTGAACAATAACTCTAGTGAGGTACACACACCTCTGGACAGATGGTCACTGAGATCCAAAGGGCAGCGTTCAGCCAAGGACAAAGCTCAGAAGGGTTAGGGAAGAAGGTGGCAGGAAACAGGAAGTGGGGTGAGTGATGGTCCCTTGTGGGGATTGCAGTTGATGAATGAAACAAAATGTGGATGCGCCGTTGAATGGAAAACTGATTCACAATAAAAAGGGGAACTTGAAGGAAAAGGGGGTTGAAATTACAAGGCAAGAAGTGAGATGCTATACCATGGCTAAGACGGCATCTAAAGAGAAGAATCCCAGGAAATGAAGCTGAAAATTTCAGGGAGCTGCTACACCTGACATCACTTCGTTTGCTGTCAAACCCTATCAGGAGAATTACAACAAAAGCAAGCAAACGACCAGAACACTGATACACCCCACTGAAATGTAAGGGGACTTCGCTCATGGAAACCTGGACTTGAAACACAGTGGAATTTCTCCAAGAAGCCCCCTCAAAGATTGTGGCACCCAGAACCCAGAATTAGTGGACCTCTCCTCTGGAAGCCACAGTGGTTCCATCAGTGTGGTGGGGAAGAAAGAAAGCTGGCAGAGTCTCAAACCCAGCTCCTGAGAGTCCTGGGGAACCTCGCCTGGGTATGTGGCAGGCGGCTAGAGTGCACCATGAGCACTGGATGAAAGGACCTTCTTTCTCTGGAGGGTGCAGTCTCATGTCGGAACATACAGCTTGGAGGGTGGAGGGGACACAAAGGCTGTGGACTGCCCCTGCCCCCCTGTCTCACCCCTCTTGTGTGGAGAACAGTGTGATTCCTAAAGGCAGGAGGAGGAGAGCCTGCCCTGAGCTTGGCCAAGGAGGGGCAGGATGGAAAAATGGACCACCAAGGTGGCAGGCTCACCACAGCACCCCTTTTAAGATGGGTGGTCCTATGACAGGGGCCCTCCTGAGCCAGACTGATACCTGGAGAGAGGGCAGCCTGAGGGGCCACCCAGGAAAGAGACACCCACCAGAGCTCAGAGCACTGATGCCAGGAAACCGCATCTCTCTTCCCGACGGTTGTGGCTATTCATGGTTTTATTGCTTGGCAATGTGTTGTCCTGAAGTGTACTGCAGTAAATTGCTAAACGTGGCCCATCTAGCCCTGGTCCTCTATTTGGTGATGTGTTGTGAATCCTAGCCTCTATGACTGACAGTACATTGCACCTCAATGTAAAGAAAACAAAAATCCTCACCACTGGACAAATAAAAAGAATCCATATCAATGGAGAAAAGACTGACATTGTCAAAGACTTCAGATCAACCATCAACACTCATGAAAGCAGCAGTCAAGAAATCAAATGACATATTGCATTAGGCAAATCTGCTGCACAAGTGTTGAAGAGCAAAGATGTCAGCTTGAGGACTAAGGTGCACCCGACCCAAGCCATGGTATTTTCAATAACCTCATATGCATGTGAAAGCTGGACAGTGAATAAGGAAGACCGTAGAAGAATTGATGCTTTTGAGTGATGGCGATGGAGGAGAATATTGAAAGTGCCATGGTCTGCTAGAAGAACAAACAAATCTATGGTGGAAGAAATACAACTGGAGTGCTCCTTGGAGGTCAGGATGGCAAGACTTTGTCTCTCGTACTTCGGACATACTGTCAGGAGGGACCAGTCGTTGGAGGACATCATGTTAAGTGGAGAGTCAGAGAAAAAGGAAGACCCCCAACGAGATGGATTGGCACAGTGGCAGCAGCAATGGGCTCAAACTTAACTATAATTGTGAGGTTGGCCGAGGACCGGGCAGTGTTTTCGTTCTGTTGTGCATACGGTCGCTATGAGTAGGAATTGATGACACCTAACAACAACAACATGACTGTGGACCTGTTTTGGAGTGTGTTGTCTGTTATGGTAACGAGGCAGGATCAGGGTGGTATGCATGTTGAGTCTTACTAGAGGGTGTGATTCAAGTCACCTCCCTTACCCCAGGTGCCCCCCCTTCACACCTTTGTACTTCTCAAGTAAGGAGAGTTCCCTATGCGATTGGTCTGCATCCAATATACAGAAATGTGCTGAGAAAACTCTTGTCTTGCTCTGGATCCGGCTTCTGGCTCATCATCACCTGACCTGCACTTCTTGGGACTTGAGCCAGCAGCCTGCCGTCGGACAGACTTGCCAGGTCCCAGAGCCCTGTGAGTCAGCAGCCACTGACCCTCCTGCTGGAGTTCCTCAAACCCCTGCAGCCACATGGGCTGGCAGAGCCCTTCAGGATGACATCTGGCTCCTGAATTTGGGACTGGTCGGCCTCCACAACCACATGAGTCATTTCTTCCATGGTCCAGGCGTTCTGGGAGATGTTGTAACAAAGCCAAATTCGGCAACCCAGAGACTCGGAGGGAGAGCACTGAGGGGACAAGGAGGAGCTAATGTCAGAGAAGGTGCTATGCTGCTGCAGTTTGGAAAAAGTGGGTGTTTGGGGGCCCTCCAACATCTGCCTCATAGGGATCAGTTTTGTACGTGAAGTGAGCCACCTCCATGCCGAGGGGACATGTTGGAGTTGTAGCAGACTGGCTTCTTGGGGCTTTTGTGAATCCTTCCAGGCATGCTAGCCCACCTGTGTGACCCAGCTGCAGTGTGCTCTGCAGACCGGAGGGGAGTCACTGAGACAGAGTGGAAAGGACCCACTATCCTGAGTCCCCTGACCTTGCCTGAGGCCACATGCCTTCCCGATGAAGCACGACTGGCCAGGTTCCCTCTATGGCCCTAACATTGGGCCCCAGCCAGCACCTGAGTGCACGAGTTCTTTCTCAGGTGTCATCCTAATGACGGACAGACAGGTGTAGAGGACAGTGGCACTCATGTGAAACTGAAGAAGCTTTGCTGTCGGAGGGGAGGCCAGTCTGCGTGCTCCAGTGCGCATCCTCAAAGAGTTTCACCAGCCACATGTTGTCTGACTCCGGTACAGCATGCACACGGGGCACAGCAGTGTCAAGTAACATCTGTGGGCACCACCAGGCTCACTCAGAGTAGAGCTCGGCCGTGGACTCCAACCACTCCCTTTCTTTCTGGGAAGCAAAGAGGCTGGACTCTCGTCTTGTTTGGTCACGTGTGTCTGTACGCTGGCCTGTGGCACTTGTTGGAACAGGTGTTGGACTTAGGGTATGATCACTCCGCTTTCCACTCTACAGCGTGTTCGTGGTGTGGCACGCAGGGCCAGTGGACCCTAGAGCAGATGATGCGTGGCCTCTGTGGGACATCCCCAGTGGGTCCCTCTTTCACCCCATGGAGAAGATAGATCCCAGACTTACGCTGACATCCAAGGACCTACCTTGTGTCGTCCCCTCTGTCCAGACCCTGAGGACCTTTGCTGTGGCCCCTCCGGCTCAGAGACCCATCCCTCAGTTCCTGCTGGCCCCACCCTCATTTCTCAGTGAGAGCCATTCTGGATGCCTCAGGGCCTGGGGCTGCCCTCGGTGCCTGCCCCACACAGCTCAGCACCCCAGCTTGTACTGCATGCACACTGCCCATGTTGATTATTGCTCCTGTCCTGTTGATTCCAACTCCTGCTGATCCATCCCGTGTGTCAGAGTAGAACAGTTCCATCGGCCCTCCAAGGCGCTGACCTTTCCAAAGCACATCGCCATGGCCTATCTTTCCTGAGACTCCTCTGGGTGGGTTTGAACCACCAACCTCTCAGCTACCAGTCAAGCACTTAACCTTCTGTGCCACCCAGGGAGCCTCTTCTTGATGATCCTGCAGTTACTGTTGGTGAGATGGGGGAGGTTCCCAGGTGAGAAGGGGCTGCAGGTAAGGTATGATACACGAATGGTTCTGTTTGGAAATGGACACTGGCTTCCAGTGCTGGCCCAGCGCTCAGTGAGAGTCCATGAACTCGGTCCACTGTTCTCTATGTTTGCTTAGGCTTGGTGGCTCTGTCCATTAACCAGTGAGGCGGCATGTGGGGCCTGTCTGGTTAGATTGATAGTGTGTGCTGACCTAGATACATAGGTGAGAGGAAGCCACACTGGCAAATAGCCAGCCCTATCATATTGGCTGTGCCATGCCAATCCAAATTCTGCCAGGCTTCTCTTTTCTCTGAATTAAATTGATGTTCCCCAAGCAAGTATGAGTAGACTTCAAGGGATTCATGGCGAAATTCCATTCTCTTTCAATTCCATTGTTCCATGAACTTTCTGAAGCCCCCTGGGATTGCGTCCCTTCTCTTGGGCCACCATGTTGTGGTAAGCACTCTGCTATGCTCCGTGTCTCTCCTAGGAGGCTTGTTTGAATACGTGACTGCCGCCAACTACTTTGGGGAGCTGGTGGAGTGGTGTGGCTATGCGCTGGCCAGCTGGTCTCTCCAAGGGGGTGCCTTCGCATTCTTCACATTTTGTGTCTTATTCTCCCGAGCACAGCAGCATCACCGGTAAGTTTTCAGGAGCCTGTCAGCATCTGTCACTTGCTCTCTGGCTTTATTGTCATAGTTTGCTTCCGGGTTAGGGTAGAAGCTGGTATGAACTGGAGTAGCTGAATCCATGTAAGTCATGCTTTAGTGAAACCAGCGCAAGACAAACAGACACCAGCAGAACCTCCAGCTGTAAGGAAGCATTGTGGACGGGGCAGTGGGGATCCTGAGAGGGAAGCCACATTCTCCATGTGGGAGACCCGGCTGGTACACTTCATGTGCACCCACCACCTGTAGGTCAGAGGTGGTCTGCGTGTGCCAGATGCTGAACAGGTGTCAGCAGCTGCCAGACTATGGTGGATGAGGAAGGAAGGCCTGAAGATCAACACTCCCATAAAGCAGCCAATGAAAACAGTCCAGTCCACCATGGATCCTGAGGCAGTTTCCTTCCTCAGAGAGATCTCCACAAGGAAGCATCAGGCACGTGTGAGCACCGTCAATCTCCCGACCTCATTCTCCACCACTTTGGATTTAAGCTGTTCAACCCAAGGGTCAAGGTCTACATCAAGTAGAGACTCACAGTGTGAATTGGAACAGTTGGATGGAATTGACATTCCATATCCATGGAATCCTGCCGTTCCTAGAAGCCCTGGAGAGGGAGGGATGTGGTAGCATCAGACTGCTCCTCACAACAAACCACATTTGCTCATAAGCTCTTGAGCCGCCGGTGAAATGGCCCCAGCGTTGTGCCTTGAGTTCCTGACAGGTGGCCCCCAGTCTTTTATTAGATCCGCAACAGGGATCCTTTCAGCCAGTAAACTAAAAAAAAAAACAAAAAAAAAAACTCAAAAGATGTTGGGGCTGAGGTGAACTTGAGAGTAAAGGGCATCAGGGCCGAGGTGAGCTTGGGAACAAAGAGCATCAGGGCCGAGGTGAGCTTGGGAATAGAAGGCATCAGGGCTGAGGTGAGCTTGGGAGCGTCTTTCTAATCCAGTAGATGAAGACTCGGAGCTAAAGGACCAAAGCCAGGCGGAAGGGCTGTCTGTGTCAGGAGTGAGAGACCTGCGTCCCTCTTGGCTATCTGGATGCCCCTCAGGGCTGCGCCTGTTTGGTTTCTTCATAGTCCCCTATGACAGCCAACTCTGTGACACGTTATTCTGGTAGGTATTAGCACATGTGACTCATGCTCTCCAGCACCGTTCACTCAGATGCCTGTGCACCCCGAGGGTGACATCATCCTGCTGCCTGGAGCGCACCATCCCCTTTAGTCAGGACAGAGATGAAACACTCAACGAAGGCCCGCTGGAGAGCATGGAGAACCAAGTGCCCACTGCTCAGTGTCAAAAGGCCAGCTCTGTCTCCTGCTTGGCCTCCTGCTTACAGACGCAGACAGCTGCTTTGGGAGGTGATGAAGGATGGAGGTGGCAGGGAACTGGGTTTTCTTGAGACTCCCTTTGCCAGCAAGCATGGTATGTGGCCAGTGAGGAGGGACGGAGAGTCACAGCCAGGACCTGTCCACGGGCTAGAGCCATCCCAGGAATCACCTGGTGGAAAGGGGCACTGGAGGCAAGGAGCCTCCAGGGAGGTGGGGGGCCAGTCTTTCTGTCACATGAAGTCAACGGGTCACTTGTGGGGTCCCTGAAGACCTAGGTTTCTACTCTGTCAGATGAAGCTATTAAACTAGAGACTTCCCCATGCCTTAGGCCACTATAGGTGAAGCACTTCTTCAGAGCCAGCAAGTTGTACTCTCCCAACAGGGCTGGGGGAGGAGATTCGGCTCAGCTTTGGACTACAAACACTGAATAAACCAAAGAAGCTGACCCAATGCCATCCAGCCAACTCCAACTCACGGTGACCCTAAGGCCGTCAGGTTTCCCAGGTGACTGCCTCATCGTTCCCCGTGGAGCAGCTGGTAGGTTCAAACCACCGACCTTTCAGTGTTAGCAGCTGAGCACTTAACCACAGTGCCACCAAAGCCCAGCCATCAAGTGGATTCCTACTCAGGGGCCCTATGGGGCAGGGCAGAAGTGCCCTGTGGGGTTTCTGTAAATCTTTATAGGAGCAGATTGTCCTGCACAGTGGCTACTGGACACTTAGTCAGTGTGCCATCAGGCCAGAGTGGACTAACTCTTTAGGGGAGCAGATAGGTTCCTCTTTCTCCTGTACAGCAGCAGGCTTCCAACTGTTGACCGTGCAGCTTAGCAGGCCAATGCCTAATTCACATCATCATTGGGGCGCCTTATACATAACAGAGTCCTGGAAACAATGACACCAAGCTGGAGGTACCAAAGGCATGACCCCAAGCCCTGTGTGCCCCACACCCGCCACCCATCCAGTGCCGGCCTCAGCACCAAACAAGCCTGTGCGGAGCCATCCCATCTTCCAGGGAAAAGGTTGTTCCTCTACATTCCTTACAGAGTGATTATCAGCATTTCTCCTGATGATACTAAACATCATGAAGAAAATTTGGTGACAGCATGAAACAGAGATTCCCCACACACCCACACACCCACAATAAGGCAACACTGATATTTTCCAAAATGAATTCAAAGGACCATTCAACAGGAAAATCCAAGTTTGCTGTAGGGCTACTTATTCTGGGCATCAGAATATGATGCACGTAGAAACCAAAGACAGGGCTCTGATGCTGGGGACCCGAAGCCATCCTTTGTAGAAGGATCAGGGGTTCAAAGGACTCTTGGTCAGCCGCCGGCCATTTAAATGTCACCTTACAAAGTGGGACTCACCTTGGACAAAACCCAGACTACTGTGTCTTTCTCCACTAATAATACAGGGAGCCCACTGCGACTCCACTGGAAAGCAAGCCTTGTGTTGTAACTGGTGGAAAAGCGTGCTCCGGAAACAGAGCTTCAGCACATGGAATATACGCTCTGTGACGAGTGGCGGCCAGGTGTTTCTATCCAGACCTTCATGCAGGTCATGAGGCCAGCGCTGGCACTTAGGAACAGGCATTCTCTTCGAGGTCAGGGCTGCTTCTTTCCCAGCGCCACGCAGAGAAGGTGCACATCGGAAATTAAAACTGACCACAGCGCCTCCCTGTTGGTTAAGTGTAATGTGACTTAAGAATTGAACTCAGTGTGCCTTCAAGACACCGTGGTTGAAGGTGCAATGGTCACAGGTTCTAAATGAATAATAAAGATACACAGAATGTACTTACGGGATGCCTCCTTGCTCTCCCAGCCCTCCTAGCCTCAGACTGGAAGACTTACATATAAGCCTTGTATGTAGGTGCTTTGAAGCGGGCTGCTCAGTACTTCAGAAGGATTGTTATTCAAGAAATGTGGGGAACCGAAGGACCATGCAAATCACAGCCTCCATGACACTAGAAAAGCTAGATGATGCCCAGCACTACCAACTGCTCTGAAAAGGGATCCCAACAGAGTCTCTTGGATTGAGTGGGAGAAAAGTCATAAGAAAAACAAGATAGAGACTGGTGGAGCCCTGAAACCACGGCCCTCAGACCCCCTCCCATACTCCCCACCCCCACCCCAACTCTACCTTTAGCCAAACAACAGATAGCTCCAGGGAGGTCCCTTCTTCTCCTCCCAGCAGTCAGCCACAGCACACAGAGCTAAGGGACAGCCTGTGTCAGAAAGAAAGCCTGGAAGGCAGGAAGGGATAGGGAACAGCAAACAGGGGAAACAGGAAGAGTGCTATTACACTGTAGGCATTGCAGTTCATGTCACAGAGCAAAGCGTGTGGGAGAAGGCAAATACCAAACCAGTTCGCTCTCAACTTTCACCCAAATTCACAGTAAAATGTTTCTAAAATCAAAAGGAAATCTGGGGATACTGCACAGGACAGCGCAGTGTGTCATTGTACATGGCGTTGGCATGGGTCAGAACCAACTAGATGACACCAAGCACCCACAATGCGCTGTTTGTGATGGGGCTCGGGAGATCTTTTGGATTTCACCCACTGTACAGTTTATGTAGTGACAACAAGCAAAGCATGGATTACGCCACCAAAAATCCTCACCCCCAGGCCAATAATAAGCAATAACATGATAAACAAAGAAAAAACTTGAAGTTGTTAACCACTGCATTCCACTTGGATAAGCAATAATCGCCCATGCAAGGAACAGACAAGAAAGCAAACGATGTATTTATTGTGTTGGGCATATCTGCAGTGAGAGACCTCTTCGGAATTCTCAAAAGCGGAGATGCCTCTTCGATGATTCACATGCACCTGGCCCAAACCACGTCTTCTAGGTCCCCTCATATGCATCTGAACCCTAGGCAGTGGGACAAGAAAGTAATGAGGCAATGAGGCATTTGAATTATGATGTCAGCAAAGACTGTTGAAGACACTGTGGACCACCCGTGGAGTGAGTAAGTCAGTCTCTGAAGGAACACAGAATCTTCTTTAGAACCATAGGTGATGAGGCTTTGGCTCTCTTACCTTGGACACATCATGAGGAAAGACCAACCTCTAGAAAAGGACATCCTGTTTGGTGAAGTAGAGGTCAGAGAAAACGAGGGACACCTTCACGAGACGCAAGGACTCAATTACCCCAACTGTGGACTCAGCGATCACAAAGAGGCTGCCGGATGAAGAGTTTCATCTCATCTAAATGGGTCTGGTAAAAAGAGATGGGGATAAGATTCTTATGATTCAGTAGTGAATAATTCTTAACATGACTAATTGTGACTGTCACAACTATAAACGTAGAAGTTTTGTAAAAAAACAAACGGGTGAGTTGTTAATCTTACAATCCAGGAACAGAGAACTCTAGGACCATCAAGGGAGAAGAGCACAAGTGGAATGCAGGACCTTATCCAGAGAAGCAGCAATGCCAGAGATAGAGGCAGAGATGGCGACATAGAGAAGGGGGAGTGGCTGAGGACTCTAGATTCCTGGAAAGAGAGGGATTGAGAGTTGGTGGCCAGGAGGCAGGCTTGCAGAATGTACCCTTTGGTGGTGTAAATTATTGTATATGCCTGAGTGTTAAAAAAAAAAAAAAAAAAAGGAGCAAAAGTGAATAGAGAGAAATACTGTTAACTGATGGTATGTGTAAGGGATTATAATCATTGTAATGAAACAAAGTATATGATTTGTTGAATGTAAAACTAATCATCTACGCTGTAAACTTTCACTCAATTCACTACACAATAAAAACTTAAAAAACAAAAAGATGCTGTAGGACCAGACATTTCCTTCTGTTATGCACAAGATCTCCGTGAGTCAGAGACAACCAAACAAGACTAGGCAGAGCTGTGGTGGGACTGTGTTTCCAGCTCCCATGGGACGTTTCTAGGAGAGAGAAGCTTGCCCCATCTCCCTTTCCACAGTGTCCAGCCCCATGGACCCCAGGGAAGTTCCTGGTTGGATTTTCATAGTGGAGCCCTGGGTCCCTAGCAGTCCTAGAAAAGCTTCCAATAACCAACAAGGCATTGCATGAGCCAGGAGCTGCCGTTAGTCCTGTGACACACTGGATCTCACGGACCACTCATGGCCACCACCGGAGAAACGATGCTCTGGTCTACACAGCCCCACACGGAGCTTGGCCCTGGGACGCTTTAACTGAAGCCTTCTGCAGGGAGGGGAGCTCCAATCAGGTGACGTTTTTGATGTACACACAGAACATTAGTGGATACATATTTTGGGTTTGTGGGGGGACAGTACTAAGCGCACCCCAAATCTGCAGAGTACTGTGTGTGGACTGTGGAGTCAGCCAGTAGCTGATTGCTCTCCACCAAGGTTTTTGGTCTTCTGTGCCCATGGACACCCCAGGCAATGAGGCCACGTCAGGTTTTTTCCAGGTTGATAACCAGCTGCCGGTGAGCCAATTACAACTCATGGTGACCTTGTGTGCACCTAGGGTTTCCAGTGGCTGATATTTTACAACTCCAAGTTGGTAGGAAACCCTCACTCAGGGCTGTATGTGGAGCACCTCACAGACTCTGGTCTGGACCAATTGTCCTCTGGGGACTGAAGAACACTCAGACCTCCAGAAGAAGATAGTTAAAGCATACCTGCTTGGTCCCCCCTTTTTATCCTAATCTGGCATCCTTGCCCCTGCCATCCGGAAATTTCTCTCCTCAAGATGCTAGTCAGCATCTTACCACACACCAGTCATTTTCCCTACATCACACTCAGTCACTTAAACCTGAAACAAAGTTACACTGTGTGTCTGCAATGAGGGACTCCATAACCCAATGTATTTACTTACTCCTGAAACAAAGTTACACTGTGTGTCTGAAATGAGGGACTCAGTAACCAAATGTATTTACTTACTCCTGAAACAGACAAAGTTACACTATGTGTCTGAAATGTAGACTCTCTAACCAGATGTATTTACTTACTCCTAAAACAGACAAAGTTACACTAGTTGTCTGAAATGTACTCTGTAGCCACATGTATTTACTTATTCCTGAAACAGACAAAGTTACATTGGTGGTGGTGATGGTGGTTATGTGCCACGGAGTTGGTTCCAACTCAAAGCAACCCTGTACAAGGTTTCCGAGGCTGTAAATATTTATGGGAGTAGAAAGCCTCATCTTTCTCCCGCGGAACAGCTGGTAGTTTCGAACTGCTGACCATAAGGTTTGCAGCCCAATTCGTAACCACCATGCTACCAGGTGTCTGAAGTGTAGACTCTGTAACCAGATGTATTTACTTACTCCTGAAACAGACAAAGTTACACTGTGTGTGTGAAATGCAGGAGCGTGGTGACTCTGTACAATGAGCACTGGACTGTGGACCACGAGATTAATGGTTCAAGTCTACCAGCCGCTCTGTGGAGAAAGATGAAACTTTGTGCTTCTGCAAAGATGTACAGCCTCGGAAACCCTATAGATAGAGGGTCGCTATGAGTCAGAACCAACTTGAGTGCACTTAACAACATCTGGAATGCAGAAGTCTTGATTACAACTTAAAAAAAATTGTCTTGTATGTTAGCAAGATTAATTAAATGTAATGTTGCATTAAATTAATTTCAACAATTGCTGTTTAATACTCGTGTTTAAGTCATAAAGATTGTTTCCCTTTTTAAAATGTTCTTCTCTCCTTGTTGTAGGTGGTACCTTAGGAAGTTTGAAGATTATCCAAAGTCCAGGAAAATGCTGTTTCCATTTTTATGTTAAGTTCGTAGTCAGTGAAGTTGTTTTAGGCCTGAAGATTTTCCATGATTCCTCTGTAGGGACAGTTATAAATGAATTTGCTTTGTATCATTCTTCCGGGCATGTCATCTTTGTTCAAATTTGCTCTATGAAGTTTTTAAAACCCCTAGTAAATGTGTGGGAGTCCTGGTGTGGCGCTGTGGGCTAATGCGTCAGACTGCAAAGTCATTTGAACTGCAAGGTCGGTGGTTGAAGAGCACCAGCTTCTTCTTGGAAGGAATCAACTCGACGGCACTCAACAACCGCAACAACAGTAAATGTGTGAGCTAATGGAAAATGAATCAAACACTGCTAATGCAGGCAGAATGATGCTGAGGCAAGGGACAACCAACACTGGCTGGATCTGCTGCCGGTGTCTCTGACTTTGATTCCTCGTCGTGGTGTTACTGTAGTGAGGCTGAGTGTTCACGAGAGCTGACTTTATGAGCCCTCTTGGACAACCTCATGTCTGGGCAAACTTCTCCATCCCTTTTAGAACCTTCCTCAGTGATTGAACTTAATTGCTGTTCCCATCATCGCCCACAGACTGCTCACCCTGCAGGGCTTGGAGGTGCTGACTTGTTTGTGGGTACAGTCGTGGTCTCGGGAGCACATGTACTTTCATAGGGGGCATCTTTCCTAACTGGGGTGCTTGGGGTAGACAAAAGGGCCCCAGGCTGTAGGTGGACACTCCCTGACTCAAGACTTTAGGCCTCTTTGTCCTTGAGTCCTTAGGATCCTTTGGTCTACATGGAAGGAGACATTTCGAATGCACTGTTACTGTTATCTAAGTCCCTAGGAGGCTCTGGTAGCGTAGTGGTTATGAATCGGGCTGCGAACCTTAAGGTCAGCGGTTCGAAACCACCAGCCGCTCCGCGGGAGAAAGATGAGGCTTTCTACTCCCGTAAGGATTTACACCCTTGGAAACCCTGTACAGGGTCGCTATGGGTCAGAACCGACTCGAAGGCACTTAACAACAACAACAACAACAGAACTGCAAAAAGGTGATATTGTCCCAGGACTTCCTGCACTCAGGGTACCTTGGAAGGAGCACCCAGGAGCTGCTGCCAGGGACTTGGGGACCATCCTTGATCAGTTAGTCAAGGTCAGCAAGTGGATGCTGGATGCGAAAGTCTTGCATTCAGGATGCCTGGGAGCACACAGGAGAGCCCCACCCCATTCTGACAGCACATAAGGCTTGAGGACAAAGCAGCATTTCTGCAACTCATTTGGAGACAGCAGGCTGAGAGACACTGGAAACGGGACTGCTTTTACTCCAGGACCCCTAAGGGGCTCCACCTTAGACCGGAGCCCCTGTACCCTGGGCCTCCCGCCCCAGCTTCAGTGTATCCACCAAGTCCTCAGGGTGCTCCATGCAGCCACCCTTAGACCAGAGCCCTGCACCCTGGGCCCCCCGCCCCAGCTTTAGTGCATCCACCAAGTCCTCAGGGTGCTCCACACAGTCACCCTCCAGACCAGAGCCCCTGCACCCTGGGCCCCCCCACCACAGTTCAGTGCATCCACCATGTCCTCTTAGTCAGTGGTTTTCAGAAGGAGCTCTGGGGGCATGACAATGCTGACAGAAAGGTTGGCAGTTTGAACCCACCAGCAAGTGAGGCTCTGGGGATCTGTCCCAGTAGAGATGGTGTCATCATGGAGCGCCCTGGAGTCAAGCAACCGTGTGTGACAGAGCAAACCCCACAGGACAGTTCTCCTCGGTCCTATAGTGTCTCTGAGTCAGAACCTGCCCGTTGGTGCACCACGACGACAGTGGTTTAACTTCCAATGTCTCCAACATTCGGTAGAACATTTGTGTATAGGGATTTCAGTATTAAATGGATGTTGGCCTGATTTTTCTTTCCCCATCATTGCGTGAGCCCATAAAGCAATTGTCTTTGGCATCTCTGAGTCTCCTGAGGTAAACCCAAGTGTTGGACCTTGTCTGAATGGCTCTGGGGGCTGTGTCCCCATAGGCACACTCCCCCAGAGTGGGCTGCCTGGTTCTGAGACCCTGAGAAGCTCCTTCCTGTGAAGTTCTGTCGCTGCTGCCGCCTCTTCTTGCTTTAATGATCCATTTGTACGAAAGTCTGCGCTGTTTCCCAATACCACTTGCGGTGTTGTTACTACTTGTATGCTCTGCATGGCTGGGTACCACAGAAAGGAGAATCCTCGTCTGCCTTACATGTCCTGAAAACTAACTTTCCCAATGGATTGTCATAGGGCATTGTCTTAACTATGCTGACTACAAGATGAATAAAATTACTGTTAAAAGACAAAGGATTTTTTCTTTAATTTTCATCACAAATTGAGTGGTTTACAGAGCAGGCCGTCAGTTTTGGCTTCAACAAACGGTGCCGTTCATTTCATCTCATTAACAGTCCCCTGCACCGAAACATCTCGATTCTGCTTCCTCCCTGTGTGTCTCCTGTCCATTCCTCCTTCTCTCCCTACTCTACTGAATTCTGTCTGTAGGTCAATGCGGGTGCCCTTTTGGTCTTGAATGCTTGGCCATTTTATGGTATACTCCGTCACCAATATGCCTGTCTGTTGTTGTTGTTGATAAATGTCCTTCAGTCAGTCGGTTCCAACTCAGCAACCCAGATGGGGTTTTTGAGGACTGACTGGTAAGTGTGAGCCACTGACCTGGGGTTCAAACTGACCTTCCGGTCCTGCGCTTATCCTACAGTGCCACATCTCCCTACTGCCCAATGGAAAATTGAGCCATAGGCGTGAGTTCACTTCCAGACGTGAAGGATGACCAAGGGCCATCGTCTCGGGGTTCCTCCAGCTTCTTTCTGGCCAGTAAGCTTTGACTTTTGTATGATTTTGAGTTATGTTCTATGTTTTCTCCCACTCTGTCTGTTGTTAAGCACCAGGAGTTGGTTCTGACTCATAGCGACCCTGTGCAAGATTTCTCAAGGAGTGGCTGGTGGGTTTGAACTGTCAGCCTTTCAGTTAGCAGTCCAGTGCTTATCCTGTAGCACCACACAAGCCCACACTACCTGGGACCTTTTAGTGTGATCCCTTTCTGAGAAATTGGTAGTCGGGGCTAGGCACCATCTGGTTCTTCTGGTCTCAGGGTTGTTGTTGTTAAGTGCCATCGAGTTGATTCCGACCCCTACTGACCTTGTATAGGGTTTCCGAGGAGCAGCTGGTGAGCTTGAACCACCGACCTTCCACTTCAAATGACTTTGCAGTCTGACGCACTAGCCCACAGTGCCACACTGCTTTGCTGTGTTACTCTCCTCTAACCCCCTTCTTTATTCTAAAAATGCAAGCAATAGCTTCAGATCCAAGCAGATCTTTGAACCAGATACAACCCCTGCTCGGCATGTGCCCTCCGCCCCAAAGATACCAATTCACATCTTCCAGGAATATTGTAAAAGTGTAAATTCTGGAGTCCTAGGGTGGCGCTGTGGGTTAATGCACTGGACTGTCAGGTCAGTTTGAACCGCAGGGTTGGCAGTTCAAGCTCATCAGCCACTCCTCGGAAAACCTATACAGGGTCTCTGAGTCAGAACCAATCCAAAGGCACTGAACAACAACAACCAACAAAAGGGCAGAAATGGAGCTAACCAGTTCGAAGCCACGCTCTTAAGGTCTCCTAACCCACAGCCACCTCAGGCACTCCTTGCCACTTGCAGCTTATCATGGGGTGGAGTTTTGCGTGATACCTGCAGTACAGCTGTATACCTTGTCAACCCACTGTGGTGAAGTCTGCTCCCGCTCCTGGTGACCCTGTGGGACTCCACAGAAATGCCCCCATAGAGTTTCCAAGGTTGTCATCTTGAAGGAAAGGGCCTCAGTGGTGCAGTGGTTAAAGCACTTGACTGCTAACCCGCCAGCCCCACTGCAGGAGAAAAGATGTGGACACCCTACACGTCACCATGAGTAGGAACCAACTTAGCTGCAGTGGGTTTGGTATAGTCGTTAAAGAAGCGGCTACCACATCTCTGTCCTGGGCTGGAGTTGAAGGGCTGACTTTTCGGCTCTCAGCCAAGCAATTAACCACCTGTGCCACCAGGATTCCATAGCAGCTGTCTAGCGATCTTCCTGTCAACTGTGTGCATTTTCATTAGGTAGTCAATGCTTTATATGAATGAGAATGTGTTCCTTAATTTACCCTTTAACCCAGATAAATAGGAGCTAACAATATTTAATAGCCTGTGATATGCAGATGATACAACCTTGCTTGTTGAAAGTGAAGAGGACTTAAAATATTTACTGATGAAGATCAAAGAACATAACCTTCGGTATGGATTACATCTTAATGTAAAGAAAACAAAAATCCTCACCACTGGAACAATAAACAACATTCTTATCAACGAAGAAAAGATTGAAGTTGTCAAGGACTTCATTATTCTTGGATCAACTATCAACACTCATGGAAGCAGCAGTCAAGAAATCAAACAATGTATTGCATTAGGCAAATCTGCTGCACAAGACCTTTTTAAAGTGTTGAAGAGCAAAGATGTCAGCTTGAGAACTAAGATGCATCTGATCCAAGCTATGGTATTTTCAATAACCTCATATGCATGCAAAAGCTGGACAGTGAATAAAGAAGACCGTAGAAGAATTGAAGCTTTTGAGTTATGGTGGTGGAGGAGAATATTGAAAGTGCCATGGGCTGCCAAAAGAACCAATAGATCCGTTTTGGAAGAAGTGCAGCCAGAGTGCTCCTTAGAGGCCAAGATGGCCAAACTTTGTCTCTCATACTTCAGACATATTGTCAGTAGGGACCATTCACTGGTGAAAGATATCATGTTTGGTAAGTTGGAGGGTCAGAGAAAAAGAGGAAGATCCCCAACAAGATGGGTTGGCCAGGTGGCAGCATCGATGGTTTCAAGCGTGGCAACAATAGTGAGGTTGGCCCAGGATCTGGCGGTGTTTTGTTCTGTTGTACATAAGGTCACTATGAGTCAGTACTGACTCGATGGCACCTAACAACAACAACAACAACAACAATTTTCTCTTGAAGTCTACTTGCCTTCCTTGCCTTTTGGTGTTCTGTCTCTACAATCTTCCCTCTTTCTGCTTTGCAGTTGACGTCATTATAAATTAATATCTCTGGTTCTCTACTTTCAGTCTTGTAGGTTTTGTTTTGTTTGTTTTTATTTTTACTTTTAATGTTTCTATACCTGGATTGAGTTCTGGGTGGTGTTTTCATGTATGGCAATCTCAGGTTGTTGTCTGCTGTTGTTGGTTCTCAGTCTAAAGAATGCCCTTTAGCATTTTCAGTAATGTTGGATCATGTAGTATGTCTGCCTAGTCTGCCTTCTTACCAAAGTATTTAGTATCTGAAGCTCCTATTTTGTTCTGTTCCTTGGTTATTATGTTCTTTAGGAAGAACTTCAAGAACAACTGAATAATAAAGGTGCTTATGAATCATGATTATGATTAGTGATGATTATGAATTATGATTAACAGGAATATTTTTTCTTGACATCTCATCTATTGAGCATTGTTTGTTTGTTTTTATAATATGGCTATTAGTCTGTTTACTACCTTGTTGATGTGAGGTCCCTTCAAGTCAGTTCTGACTCACAGTGACCCTCTGGGCAACCGAGTGAAACACTGCCCAATCCTGCACCATGCTCACAATCATTGCCATGTTTGAACCCATTGTTGCAGCCACTGTGCCAATCCATCCAGGATCTTCCTGTTTTTCGCTCACCCTCTACCTTACCAAACATGATGTCCATCTCCAGGGACTGGTCCCTCCTGACCACATGTCCAAAGTACCTGAGACAAAGTCTCACCATCCTCTCCTCTGAGGAGCATTCCGGCTGTACTTCTTCCAACAGCCATTCCTTCTTCTGGTAGTGAATATTCTTCATCAACACCATAGTTCAAAGACAGCCATTCAGCATCAGTCTTCGCTGTCCATGGTCCTACTTTCACATGCGTATGAGGCTATTGAAATATGTCAGGTTTGCCTTTAGTCCTCAGAGTGACATCTTTGCTCTTGAACACTTTCAAGCGAGATCTTTTGCAGCAGATTTGCCCAATGCAGTAAATCATTTGATTTCTTGACTGCTGCTTCCATGAGCATTGATTATGGCTCTAGTAAAATGAGACCCTTAGCAACTTCAGTCTTTCTTTGTTTATCAT
>NW_006408825.1:2837392-2839937 GCF_000296735.1 Chrysochloris asiatica
TGACATCTTTGCTCTTCAACACTTTAAAAAGGTCTTGTGCCGCAGATTTGCCTAATGCAATACGTTGTTTGATTTCTTGACTGCTGCTTCCATGAGTTTTGATGGTGGAGTCAAGCAAAATGATTTCTTTGACAACTTCAATCTTTTCACCATTTATCATGATGTTGGTTATTGATAAATGGTGAGTATTTTTGTTTTCTTTACATTCACGTACAATCCATACTGAAGATGTGGCCTTTGATCTTCATCAGTAAGTATTTTAAGTCCTCTTCACTCTTTGCAAGCAAGGTTGTATCACCTGCATATCACAGGTTGTTAATGAATATTCCTCCAATTCTGATGTCACCTTCTTCATATAATCCAGTTTCTCAGATGATTTGCACAGAATACAAATCGAAGCAATGGTGAAACTACACAACCCTGGCACACACCTTTCCTGATTTTAAGCCATTTAAACAGTGGTCCCTTGTTCTGTTTGAATGGTGGCCTCTTAGTTTATGTATAGGTTCCTTATGAACACAATTCAGTGTTCCAGAATACTCTTTCTCCACAATGTTGTCCAGAGCTTGTCATGATCCACACAGGTGGAAGTCTTTGTATAGTACATGAAGCACATAGAATCCTTTAATATTGCAGCTCAAGGATTGACTTTTTGCTTCAGTTATTTCAGCTTGAGAAATGCTGAGCGTGTTCTCCCCTTATAACAAAATGTACAAAGACGTAGAGTTTTCTCACTCCATGTCTTTGCACATTTTGTTATATTTGTCTTTGTCTTCTCGAGATGACCTTTGAAATACAGTTCTGTTTAGCTCAGACCTTTGACCTCCTCATTTCTTCCATACACTTTAGCATCTCTACGCTGGAGAGCAAGTTTCAGAGTTGCTTCTGACATCAATTTTGATCATTTTTTTCTTTCCTGTCTTTTAAATGACCCTTTGCTTTTTTTCCTGGGTGATATTCTTGATGTCATCCCACAACTCTTCTGGTCTTTGGTTATTAGAGTTGAATTCATCAAATCTTTTCTTGAGATGGTCTCTAAATCCTGACTATTCAGTGCCATATTTGGGCTCTCATGGACTTGTTTGAATTTTCTTCAGCTTCAACCTGAGTTCGCATACAAGCAGTTGCATACAGCCTCTGTCCCACAGTCGGTCCCTGGCCTTGTTTTCACTGACAAGATGGATCTTCTCTAATGTCTTCCCACACATGTGGCCAGTCTGATTCCTTTGTCTTCCATCTGGTGGTGTACATGAACATAGTCACTGGTTATGTTGTCGACAAAGGGTCGCATTCATTGCAAAAAAACAACAAATATTTTCAAGATTTATCTTGAAGTGCAATGTTGTCTGTGATAGGATAATACCTATACATCTACAAGGAAGACCAGTTAATACAACTACTATTCAAATGTACTTACCAACTATCAAAGCCAGTGATGAAGAAATGGCAGAATTCTACCTACTTCTTCAGCTGCAAATTGATTGAACGTGCATTCACGATGCACTGATCATTACTGGTGAATGGAATGTGAAAGATGAGAACAAAGAAGAAGGATTAGTAGCTGGCAAATACGGCATTGGTGATAGAAATGGTGCTGGAGATCACATGACAGAATTTTTCAAGATCAACCACATACTGACTGCAGATCCCTTTGTCGTTAATCTTTCATTTCAGGAACAGAGGACCCTAGGACCCTCAAGAGGGAAGAACATGAGTAGAGTGTGAGATTCTAACCAGAAAAGCATAGCAGAGACGGTGACAGAGACGATATAGCATGGAGAGATAGAGCAGCTGAAGAGTCCAGGCCCATGAACTGAGAAGGGCTGTGTGTCTATGGGCTGGAGGCTGGATTGCAAAAAACAAAGTGCCTTGACCAGCCTGGAGTGGCTAGAACAGAAGATACCTCTTGAAAGAAAGACTGACAGGAAAAACACAAAACAACAGAGACGGACTGAACAATTACTATAAGAACAAGCAAGTTGCCCGCCCAGGACACATCAAGGCAAGGGGTCGGGTCCCCTCAGAGTAAACCTCCCTTCCAAGACTAAGACTTAATGAGAATACATGCTCTGATGGATGACCATGTTTGCCACTGACAAGGGGAAATGAGGGGAAAACATTTATGAGGCTGCGAGCTAAGCCCTACAATGGTCAATAGACTCCTGTGAACCCAGGTGGAGACCTGGTTGACCAGCAGTGTGGCAAGACCTGGGGACTCTTGGGCCCAGAGTCAGTGACATAGCCACGGAGGTCTGGAGTGGAGGGTGAAGTATCCAGTGGATAAGAAGAGAGGGCATATCCACAAGAGCATCCACACTTGCAGATAATACCCATTTGACATAGCCTTAATGACTGGGTGATTAGAGCTCAACTAGAAGAAGAAGACAGAAGAGGAAAAAAAGAGTAATCTGATACAATTTGATGAACTTGACCTACATGTATGGATGCAGTGGCTCAAAAGAGGGAACAAATATTTGCAGCAGGGGTCATTCCCACCCCTTCAATACACAGAGTAGACAGGGATGGGCAACTTGGACATTGGCTA
>NW_006408825.1:2849400-2850873 GCF_000296735.1 Chrysochloris asiatica
TCCAACATGAATCTTAGGCCTTCTTAGGATTTTCTTATCCTTTTTTTCTGCTTGCTCCTCTATTTTAGTAGTATTGATTGATTTGTCTTCCATCTCTTCTATTCTACTGTCTTTCCCCTTTCAGTGTATTGTCTATTCCTGATGTTCTATTAATTGTTTGGACCTCTTTCTGTAGGTTTTGAATTGTTTCTAATGCTGTATCTATTTTATTTGATTGTTCCTGTACCGCTTTCCTGACTTCTTCCTTATTTTTCTAACTAGATTGTAAAGTGTTTTGAAACATTTATTATTATTTTTCTGAATTCCTTCTGAGGCATTTCCAATGCCTGCCCTCTTTCCAGAATGGAGTCCAGGTCTACCTCTATGTCATTTGTCTCAGACATTTTATCTTGCTTCTGGACATGTACTGATATGATAACTGTTTTTGCTTCTTGGACATGTTCAGTGGTTAGCTGTGGTCTTAATACTTAGTTGAGTATGTGTCTTGGTATCTTTTATCCTTTCTGATTGCCTCAAGGTAGATGTGATCAAGATGTGGGCTTCCCTCTTCACTCTTCTTATTGCTTAACTCAGAGTAACTTTTGCAGGTGTTGCCTACCTCCCTGGTGTACGGCAGTTGGTATTGGTTCTTGCCTGGATTGTATGATTGTAGCTTGATTATATAGCAGCAATCTCTGTCTCTTCTTAGGTAATATAGGGAGAGAAGGAGCCCCCTAAAGGTAAAAAGGGGAACAAACAAACATAAAAAACAGCAACTATAAAAAAAATTAAAAAAAAAAAAAAACCACAAAAAAAACAAATTGAATGCTGTAGTCTATAATATCAGAAAAGAGAGAAGAGAGAGAGAAGGAAAAAAAAAATCTGTAGCCTAATATGAGTATGACTTTAATATCCTCTTTCAGCTTCTTGCCTTCCAGGACACCTGATAAATTTCAAGATGCCACTGTTGGTTGTTAGTAGCTCTGGTAGCATAGTAGTTATGAATCAGGTTACTAATCTCACGGTCAGCAGTTCGAAACTACCAGCTGTTCCTTGGGAGAAATATGAGGCTTTCTGCTTCTGTAAAGATGGACAGCCTCAGAAACCCTGTACAGGGTCACTATGACTCAGAACCAACTCCATGGCACATAAGAACAACAACTGTTGGTTGTTATGTTGTACCTCAAGATTTAATTTTCAGCCTATTTTGTTTTTAGGCTCTCTCCTTCTCCACAACCCCTGTTCTGGCCTTTTCTCATTAATAAACAGTTCAGGGCTGGCTGTAGCTGTTTTGTGCTGTCAGTGGTTTTAAGTAGGGACTGGCCCTTTAAGCACTGAGAGGATCTGTGCACATGTGTGGTAGAAGAACCCTCAGTGGTGGGGGTGGGAGGTGTCCACTCACTCAGGCACCTCCTCTAGTCACCAGAATGGACAGCGAGAGGCCAATGAACAGATAAAAAAAAAAAAAAAACTCAGAACAAAGCAAAACCAAAC
>NW_006408825.1:2851839-2852315 GCF_000296735.1 Chrysochloris asiatica
ATCTTTCTCCCGCGGAGCAGCTGGTAGTTTCGAACCGCTGACCTTAAGGTTCGCAGCCCGATTCGTAACCACTACGCTACCAGTGCTCTTTTATTTGGAAAAAATGTTGATTTTTATTTTATTATGTAAGTTATACATACTTAAACATAAACTGTATAGCATGAGGTCAGCAGTTCAAACCCACAAGCTGCTCCTTGCAAATCCTAGACAGGGTCCCTATAAGTTGAAACCGACTCAATGACACTTAACAACAACAATATGTAGCAAAGAGGAACCCTGGTGTGGAGTTGGAGCATAGCACTGGGCTGCTAACCACAGTGGTTCAAACCCACCAGCCGCTCTATGGAAACCCTATAGAGGATTGAGATGAGTTGAAACTTACTTGATGGGATGGCATTTAGGAATAACAACCACAACAAATATAGGAAATATGAGTATCATCTACTCAGAAAGAAAGTAAAATAGATGATTTTTAT
>NW_006408825.1:2857121-2862010 GCF_000296735.1 Chrysochloris asiatica
CCCCCTCTTGGTCTTGCCATTTGGTCTCGCCCAAGTTGTTAGTTACAAGCTGCTGAGCCCCACCGATTCTAAAGTACAAGACTTCTTACTTCTGCTACAATTCCACTAGCTATAGTCCTTCAAACTTTTTAAATATTCCTACATATGTGGTTCAAAATTTTGGAGCTCTGCCCTGAACCTACTTTGCCTGGTATTCTGTGGTATTGCTGACGGTGATCTTCACTGCATCTCCACCTTAGCTGCCATCACGCCCTGCCTATCTCAGCATTGTTCTATTAAAGGAGCAAAAGGTTCAAACAACCTTTCTTTAAAGACTACAGTCAAACAGTGACTAAAATCACAGAGAGATGCTACCCATGTGTAACAACACACAATAAGGTAACTGCTAACCGTGTCTTGGAATAGGTAAAGTTACAAAGAATGACCTCAACAAATGCTTTTTATACACTGCTGGGGCGAATGCAAAATGATAGTAAACACAGATCAGAGTTAACCCTATGATGGTGGCATTCCAAGTCTAGGAACTTGCCCAAGAGAACTGAAAGCAAACGTTTGATAACTTTATATGTAACCATTAAAAATGGCGAACAATTCAGTAGATGCATGAATAAACCTTTTGTGGTCTGTCTATACAATGGAATGATGTTATGCAACAATAAACAATGAACTATTGACATTAGCATCAACATGAATGAATCTCAAAAGCATGCTCTGTGAAAGAGGTCAGTCCAAAAAACTGCATCCTGTATTGTGTATTGTGGAGAAGGAAGATGTCACAAAAGGGCACCTCAGTTACCTTCATTACCTTGCCTGTGTTGCCTTCTTGGGCGGCTTGTGGTTCAGTGCTGTTGAGTCAATTCTGACTCCAACACTAGGTTTCCGAGGAGCGGCTAGTAGGTTTGAACTGCTGACGTTTTGGCTTGCAGTACAATGCTTATCTTCCAGTACCACTCCAGGACCCCATGGTATACACATCTGCCAAAACCCATCAAAGTACACACTTCAAATCTATGCAGCTCACTGTCCACCCATTCTACCTCAATGTTGTTGTGTTTTAGTGCCATTGAGTCGGTTCTGATCCATAGTAACCCTGTGCAGGGTTTCCAAGGAGCAGCTAGTGAGCTTGAATCACCAACCTTGCAGCTCAAACCAACTTTGCAGTCCAGTGCATTAATACACAGCGCCACACCAGGCAGGAGTTGCTATACCCATAAAACAAGGTGCAATGGGTACATAACTATCTGAGAAAAATCTTCTAGGAAATGAAAAAACAAAAAAGTTGGTTAAATAGGTGGAAAGTAAATCTAAGCTATCCTAGAGAGTATATATAACAAAAGTCCCGGACCAAGACACATCATCACCAGGAGATATACTATAGATGAATTGACAGATGAATAGAGGGAGAGAGAGAAAGATCAAATTACATTAGATTGGGTTGTGTGATTTGGGGGATTGTTGTTGTCAAATGCCACTGAATTGGTTCTAACTCATAGTGACCCTGTATTGGGTTCCCAAGGAGTAGAAAGTGAGTTTGAACCACCAACCTTGCAGTTCAAACCAATCTTGTGGGCCAGTTCTTATCCTACACAGCCACACCAGGACTCCCATTTTGGGACTGGCAAGTTCAACATTTGTAGCTCAAGCAGTCGGCTGGAGACATCTGCAGGATCTTAAGATCCATAGGTCAGAGGAGTAGAGAGTGGGTTCTGCCAAAATGTGAACTTCAAATTTAGAGGAAGAGCATACTCTAAGGGAACAATCTTTCCCAATTGATTGATTCATCACATATTAAATTACATTACATAACAGCAACTAGTCTAGTGTTTAGACAAACCATTGGGAAACAGAGCCTAGGCAAGATGACTTATAAAACTAACTATCACACATGGGTTATAGAAAAGTATTGTCTCCAACCTTCCTTAGCTTGGATAGTTCCAACCGTGTCCCTCCACACAAACTAACCAGAGACTTGCTTCACTGTGACCCTGGGAACAAGCTGGGCTCAGACAGGAACATAGGGAACTGCTGGTCTCTCCAGTGGAGGAAGGGAGCATGTTACAGACCATTCATTAGTGAAGCTGTAACAGCAGTTTGGAGGCAGAAACAACACAGTGTTATGTATCCATGGAGACCTATGTGTGCAGCAAAAGTTTCAAGACTGGGATTGGATACAGGAAGTTTTTGGCTGTGGTTATCTGTGAATTTGACAAAAGAAAGGAACTGAGGTGGGAAAACTGAGGGACTTTGAATATTTTTTTCCTATTTAGTTGGCTTCAAAGATATGAAACAAATAAGGCAAATATTTGCTCGTTTTCCAATAGCAATATTTGATGGGTGGTTACAGTATACTTTCTAGTTCTATATATTTTTCTAAATTTCAAGTGAAATGGAGAATGCAGGCATGGACAGTCTAGACACTGAGGGATGTCAAGTAGGACATTAGCAAGAGGAAACCAAGAAAGGAATGGGGAGTATCCCCATTAGATGACCATCAGTTCAGCTGTACATAACACACAGACATGAGTTGGAGCCCACTCGATGCAACTGGTCACCTCATCACACACTCAGACCCTCAGGACCACAGACAACGACATGCATTCCTGCCTGAAGGTACAGCTACCAGGAAATCATTGCCTGGTTGGTATGCTGACTGGTGAAGTCCTTTGAGAATACGATGGGACTATTCCTTCACATGGACCAGACATTAAACACAGAGGACAGGTTCTCATGACTCTCTAGACTCAAGGTAAGGCGATTCTGTTAGTAAACGTGAGGATCACCTGATTCAGGAGCCAGCACCATGTCAGATATTACAGGAAGCAAAGAGAGTACAGTGTGCTCACAGTAGGTCAGTGGGCAGTGTGGAGATGGACTGCCAACAACAACACAACATGATCTTTACTTTAATGGGAATGGAAAGGACAGAGGCATGGGCGTGAGCAGAACATACAGGACTTGAAGAGCATCAGGGAGACACATCCTGGATGGGTGGGGGCATTACGTGTCAGGTGGACCAGTGGTAGACCAAGGGGCTCCTGGGCTGAACCTGCTGCCAGCTTGTAGACTGAAGTGAGGAGAGGACACGGGGAGACTGGAAACCACAAGACACAGGAAACTTTTAGACAAGAGGCCCCTGGAGACCATGAAGGATGGAAAGATGCTGTCATTCAGGGCCCCTGGCATTTTGACAGGAGAGTGGTCACATCACATCCCGACAGTAAGAGGTTTCCCTGGAAAACTGGAGAAGGTGAGCATGGTGGACCTGGGAGGCTGTGAGGAGACACTGCTATGGACCAGAGAAAATGAGGGGATACCCCAGGGGTGGGGGTGGGGAGATGATGAATATTCAGGAGTGGACATCGAAGGCATGACCTTGGGTGGCTAAAGATGTGAGCTAACAAGTCACACACGTGAAAGGCGTAATATCGTTACCCGCATCCATCAAATAACCTCTGGTTCCTGGCCAACCTACAGGAGAGAGTCAAACTGCCTCACAGGGTTCCCAAGGCTGTAAATCTTTCCAGAAACAGCCTGCCATTGCTTTCTCCCTTAGGGTAGCCGGTGGGTTCGAACCATCAACCTGCCAGTTAGCAGCCAAGGGCCACCAAATTAAATGCAAATGAAGACCACCCACAGACCAGTGCCCTTGTGCTGGAATGACAACATTAAGAAGCCTGGCCACCTTAACTTTTCCAGGACCCGAAGCCGCTGAGAAGCTCATCATGGCTGCGGAGACTACATAGGATACAAACATTTAAAGCAATTGCTTATGCAGCAGAATCGCAGCCCTTTCCTCCCAAGTGCCTGTGGGTGGACTCAAACTTGAAACCTTCAGATCAGCAGCCAAGTCTGTGCAGCACCGCACCACCCAAGGACCCCAAACAGTCAAGTCACTTCAGAAAAGTCAGCGGTCCCTGCCTTCCTTAGGCTCTTTCTCTCTTTCCTCTGCCTTTCTATTTCTCTCACTTTTACCTTCTCTCCAGAATTGTCTAATACTCAGTGCTGTGTTGGAATCCTACTGCTGTAGGACACTTGAACCTGGACAGCACATGCTGCTGTTGGCCATCAACCTATAGCAAACGATGTCGTCAGACACTGCCGGTCTTTGCATTCTGGTTTTGACATTTCACTCAAACCTATGAAACTGTGTGATGGCTTACATTTGTAGCTTCTTCTTCAAAGATGACTCACAGAATAAGTGCAGTTACACACCATTGCAAACATCCCTAATGCCAGCAATGCTTACGGAGATGCGGAATCTACGAAAATCTGCCTGCATTGTTAAAGTTCAGAGCGGTTCCTCCCTTGGCATGTTGTTGTTGTTATTAGGTGCCATCGAGTTGATGTATAGCAACCCCATGGGCTATGTCAAAAAACACCGCCCAGTCCTTTGACATCCTCATAACGGTTGCTCTGTGTGAGCCCATAGTGGCAGCCACGGGGTCAGTCCATCTCATTGAGGGTCTTCCTTTTCTTTGCCGACCTCCCACTTGACCGAGCCTCCTGGTGTCCTTCTATCTGTGTCTGATGCAAATCAGAACATCGCCACCTTCAGTGGCCATGAAGGATGCATCAGACACACCGAGGGTTGCCCTCCCTCACTCACGTTGCCTTCCTCCAGCGCCATGTCTGAGCTGTCTGGGTATTTGGCATCGGTTCAGGAACAACGCAATTTCAAGACCACAGTCAGTTCAGGAGAGGACACACAGGACAATCATGCCAACTCTGGGTGGTTTTGTTATTCTTGAGCCTGGTGGTGCCGTGGTTAAGCAAGCCCTCAGCTGCTATCAGAAAGGTTGACAGTTCCAACTAAGCAAGTGGCTCCACTGGAGAAAGATCTGGGGATCTGCTCCCATACAGATCACAGCATAAAGCCCTGTGGGACAGTC